>NC_064846.1:119150800-119452218 GCF_024166365.1 Elephas maximus indicus | reverse complement strand
CTAACCCTCACTATTAACTGAAACTTCACCCTAACTCTAACCCTAACTGTAACTCTAACCCTAACCCTAACACTTACCCTAAACCCTCACCTGAACTGTAAACCTAACCCTAACTCTCACACTAACCCCTAACCCTATCCCCAACCCTAAACCTAATGCTATCCTAAACTTATCCCTGACCCTAACCCTAAAACAAACAGTAACCCTAATCTAACCCTAACCCTAACATTAACCTAAACTTAACCCTACCCTAACCATAAACCTAAACCTAACACCCTAAACCTAACCTCTACCACTAACTATAAACCTACGACTAATCCTAACTCTTATCCTAACCCTCACCCTTAACGTAAACTTCACACTAACCCTAAACCTACCCCTAACCTTAAACATACCCCCTAATCCTAACCCGAACCCTAAAACTAACCTTAACACTAACCTGAACACAAACCCAAACTGTAGCCCTAACCCTAAAAATAACCCTCACCCTATCCTAAACTTCATCCAAACCCTAACCCTAACCTTAACCCTAAACCTACACCAAACCCAAAACCTAACCCTAAACCTAACTCCGACCATAACGCTAGTCCACAAGAACCCTGAACCTAACCCATAGAATAGCCCTGAACCTTACCCTAAACCTAATCCTAACCCTAACCTCGACCCTAAATAGAGCACTAACTCTAACCCTAAACCTGAACCTAAACCTAAATCTTACCCGACACCTAACCCTAATCCTAAGCCTAACACTAACTCTAACTCTAACACTAATCATAATACTTACCCTAAACCCTCACCTTAACTCTAAAACTAACCGTAACCCTCACCCTAACTCCGAACCGTATCCCCAACCCTAACCCTAATGCTATCCCTAAACCTAACCCTAACACTAACCTGCACCCCTAAGCCCTAAAAATAACCCTAACCCTAACCCAAACCCTAACCCCTAACACCAAAGTCTAACCCAAACCTTAACCCTAAATTTCACCCTAACCCTAACACTAACCCTAAACCTAATCATAAACCTAACCCTAACTAAACCAAACCTAACCATGACCGAAACCACAATGCCTAACCAGAATCCTCACCCAAACCCTAACCCTAAACTACACCTCTATCCCCTAACACCTTACCATAACCATAATCCTAACCCTCCCCAACCCTCCCCCTAAACCTAACCCTCACCCCAACCACAATGCCTAACACAAACCGGAACCCTAACCCTAAGCGTAACACTAAACTTAACCCTGACCTAAAATCTAACCCTAACCCTAAAACTAAACAGAACCCGTAAACTTAACCCTAAACATAACTTTAACACTAACCTGAAAACTAACCTAAACCTTAGCCATAACACTAACCCTAACCCTCATCCTATTTTAAACTTCAGGCTATCCCTAACCTAAAGCAAACCCTACCTATAAGCCTGACCCTACCCCTAAACCTAACCCTAACCTTAACCTTGGCGCACCTGGAACCCTAAACCGAACCCTTAAAATAACTCTGACCCTAACCCTCAACCTAAACCTAATACTAATCCTAACCCTGACCCTAACCCTAACCTTACCTTAACCCTAACTTTAACCCTACCATAAACTTAAACCTAATCCTAACTCTAACCCTAACCCTAACCGTAACACACAAAACCCTCACCTTAACTGTAAACGTAACTCTAAATCTTACCCTAACCCTAAACTTAACCCTAAATATAACCCTACCCTACACCTAACTGAAACACTAACCCCAACCCTAAGTCTAACACTAATCCTTAGCCTAAACCTAACCTTTACCCTAAACCTAACCCTAACCACTTTCCCTAACTCTAACCCTAACCGTAACCCTACCCCACACCCTAACCCTAACCCTAACCCTAAACTGAACCCTCACCCTTAACCAAATTTCACCCGAACCATAACCCTAAAGCTTCCCTAACTTCATTCAAACCCTAATCCTAACCAAAACTGAAACTAACCCAACACCTAACTCTAACCGTAACACTAATCCTAAACCTAACCCTAACCCTGACCTTAACCTGAACCCTGAACCGTAACCCTAACTCTCACACTTAACATAAACTTCGTCCTAACCCTAACACTAAACATAACACTAAATCTCCTCCTAACCCTGACCCTAACCCTAATCCTAACCATAAACCTAAACCTAACCCGAAACTTAACCCTAGCCCTGACCCTAACTCTTACTCTAACCTAATCCTAACGCTAAAACTTACCCTAAACTCTCAGGTTAAATGAAAACCTAGCACTAGCCCTCACCGTAACTTCTAAACCTCACCTCAACCCTTAACCTAACCCTATCTCTAACGTTAACCTAGCCCTAAACCTAACCATGACTTAACCCTAACACTTACCCTAACCCTAACCCTCAATCTAACCTTAACCCTATACCTAATCCTAACATTAACCCTAACCCCTAAACCCTAACCCTAACTCTAAGCTCAAACCTAAACCTTAACTTCAACTTCACCCTTATCCTAACCCTAAACCGAACCCTGACCCTAAACCTAACCCTAAACCTGACCCTAACCTTAACCCAAACACCTAACCCTAACGCTAACTCTAACACTCATCCTTAACCTAAACTTCACCCTAAACCTAAGCCTAACCTAAACCCTAAATCTAAACCTAACCCTAAACTATCCCCTCACTCTAGCACTAACTCTAAACCTAACCCTAACCGAAATACCCTAAAACATCAGCTTCACTGAAAACCTAACACTAACCCTCACACGAACCCCTAACCCTTTCCCTAAACCTAACCCTATCCCTAATACTAAGCCTAGCCCTGACTTAAACAGAACCCTTATCCTAAGCCTAAACTTAACCCTAACCTTAACTCTATACTAAACCTAACACTAAACCTAACAATAACCCTAAACCTGCCCCTCACCCTAACCCTAAACCCTAGCACTAACTCTAACTGTAAACCTAACCCTAACCCTAACCTAGCCTTTACCGTAAACATAGCCTTAACCCTAACTTTACCCCTACCCTGACCCTAAGCCTATGCCTAACCCTAACACTAATCTGAACCCTAACTCTAACCTTAACCCTAAAACTTACCCTAACCCTCACTATTAACTGAAACTTCACCCTAACTCTAACCCTAACTGTAACTCTAACCCTAACCCTAACACTTACCCTAAACCCTCACCTGAACTGTAAACCTAACCCTAACTCTCACACTAACCCCTAACCCTATCCCCAACCCTAAACCTAATGCTATCCCTAAACTTATCCCTGACCCTAACCCTAAAACAAACAGTAACCCTAATCTAACCCTAACCCTAACATTAACCTAAACTTAACCCTACCCTAACCATAAACCTAAACCTAACACCCTAAACCTAACCTCTACCACTAACTATAAACCTACGACTAATCCTAACTCTTATCCTAACCCTCACCCTTAACGTAAACTTCACACTAACCCTAAACCTACCCCTAACCTTAAACATACCCCCTAATCCTAACCCGAACCCTAAAACTAACCTTAACACTAACCTGAACACAAACCCAAACTGTAGCCCTAACCCTAAAAATAACCCTCACCCTATCCTAAACTTCATCCAAACCCTAACCCTAACCTTAACCCTAAACCTACACCAAACCCAAAACCTAACCCTAAACCTAACTCCGACCATAACGCTAGTCCACAAGAACCCTGAACCTAACCCATAGAATAGCCCTGAACCTTACCCTAAACCTAATCCTAACCCTAACCTCGACCCTAAATAGAGCACTAACTCTAACCCTAAACCTGAACCTAAACCTAAATCTTACCCGACACCTAACCCTAATCCTAAGCCTAACACTAACTCTAACTCTAACACTAATCATAATACTTACCCTAAACCCTCACCTTAACTCTAAAACTAACCGTAACCCTCACCCTAACTCCGAACCGTATCCCCAACCCTAACCCTAATGCTATCCCTAAACCTAACCCTAACACTAACCTGCACCCCTAAGCCCTAAAAATAACCCTAACCCTAACCCAAACCCTAACCCCTAACACCAAAGTCTAACCCAAACCTTAACCCTAAATTTCACCCTAACCCTAACACTAACCCTAAACCTAATCATAAACCTAACCCTAACCCTAAACCAAACCTAACCATGACCGAAACCACAATGCCTAACCAGAATCCTCACCCAAACCCTAACCCTAAACTACACCTCTATCCCCTAACACCTTACCATAACCATAATCCTAACCCTCCCCAACCCTCCCCCTAAACCTAACCCTCACCCCAACCACAATGCCTAACACAAACCGGAACCCTAACCCTAAGCGTAACACTAAACTTAACCCTGACCTAAAATCTAACCCTAACCCTAAAACTAAACAGAACCCGTAAACTTAACCCTAAACATAACTTTAACACTAACCTGAAAACTAACCTAAACCTTAGCCATAACACTAACCCTAACCCTCATCCTATTTTAAACTTCAGGCTATCCCTAACCTAAAGCAAACCCTACCTATAAGCCTGACCCTACCCCTAAACCTAACCCTAACCTTAACCTTGGCGCACCTGGAACCCTAAACCGAACCCTTAAAATAACTCTGACCCTAACCCTCAACCTAAACCTAATACTAATCCTAACCCTGACCCTAACCCTAACCTTACCTTAACCCTAACTTTAACCCTACCATAAACTTAAACCTAATCCTAACTCTAACCCTAACCCTAACCGTAACACACAAAACCCTCACCTTAACTGTAAACGTAACTCTAAATCTTACCCTAACCCTAAACTTAACCCTAAATATAACCCTACCCTACACCTAACTGAAACACTAACCCCAACCCTAAGTCTAACACTAATCCTTAGCCTAAACCTAACCTTTACCCTAAACCTAACCCTAACCACTTTCCCTAACTCTAACCCTAACCGTAACCCTACCCCACACCCTAACCCTAACCCTAACCCTAAACTGAACCCTCACCCTTAACCAAATTTCACCCGAACCATAACCCTAAAGCTTCCCTAACTTCATTCAAACCCTAATCCTAACCAAAACTGAAACTAACCCAACACCTAACTCTAACCGTAACACTAATCCTAAACCTAACCCTAACCCTGACCTTAACCTGAACCCTGAACCGTAACCCTAACTCTCACACTTAACATAAACTTCGTCCTAACCCTAACACTAAACATAACACTAAATCTCCTCCTAACCCTGACCCTAACCCTAATCCTAACCATAAACCTAAACCTAACCCGAAACTTAACCCTAGCCCTGACCCTAACTCTTACTCTAACCCTAATCCTAACGCTAAAACTTACCCTAAACTCTCAGGTTAAATGAAAACCTAGCACTAGCCCTCACCGTAACTTCTAAACCTCACCTCAACCCTTAACCTAACCCTATCTCTAACGTTAACCTAGCCCTAAACCTAACCATGACTTAACCCTAACACTTACCCTAACCCTAACCCTCAATCTAACCTTAACCCTATACCTAATCCTAACATTAACCCTAACCCCTAAACCCTAACCCTAACTCTAAGCTCAAACCTAAACCTTAACTTCAACTTCACCCTTATCCTAACCCTAAACCGAACCCTGACCCTAAACCTAACCCTAAACCTGACCCTAACCTTAACCCAAACACCTAACCCTAACGCTAACTCTAACACTCATCCTTAACCTAAACTTCACCCTAAACCTAAGCCTAACCTAAACCCTAAATCTAAACCTAACCCTAAACTATCCCCTCACTCTAGCACTAACTCTAAACCTAACCCTAACCGAAATACCCTAAAACATCAGCTTCACTGAAAACCTAACACTAACCCTCACACGAACCCCTAACCCTTTCCCTAAACCTAACCCTATCCCTAATACTAAGCCTAGCCCTGACTTAAACAGAACCCTTATCCTAAGCCTAAACTTAACCCTAACCTTAACTCTATACTAAACCTAACACTAAACCTAACAATAACCCTAAACCTGCCCCTCACCCTAACCCTAAACCCTAGCACTAACTCTAACTGTAAACCTAACCCTAACCCTAACCTAGCCTTTACCGTAAACATAGCCTTAACCCTAACTTTACCCCTACCCTGACCCTAAGCCTATGCCTAACCCTAACACTAATCTGAACCCTAACTCTAACCTTAACCCTAAAACTTACCCTAACCCTCACTATTAACTGAAACTTCACCCTAACTCTAACCCTAACTGTAACTCTAACCCTAACCCTAACACTTACCCTAAACCCTCACCTGAACTGTAAACCTAACCCTAACTCTCACACTAACCCCTAACCCTATCCCCAACCCTAAACCTAATGCTATCCCTAAACTTATCCCTGACCCTAACCCTAAAACAAACAGTAACCCTAATCTAACCCTAACCCTAACATTAACCTAAACTTAACCCTACCCTAACCATAAACCTAAACCTAACACCCTAAACCTAACCTCTACCACTAACTATAAACCTACGACTAATCCTAACTCTTATCCTAACCCTCACCCTTAACGTAAACTTCACACTAACCCTAAACCTACCCCTAACCTTAAACATACCCCCTAATCCTAACCCGAACCCTAAAACTAACCTTAACACTAACCTGAACACAAACCCAAACTGTAGCCCTAACCCTAAAAATAACCCTCACCCTATCCTAAACTTCGTCCAAACCCTAACCCTAACCTTAACCCTAAACCTACACCAAACCCAAAACCTAACCCTAAACCTAACTCCGACCATAACGCTAGTCCACAAGAACCCTGAACCTAACCCATAGAATAGCCCTGAACCTTACCCTAAACCTAATCCTAACCCTAACCTCGACCCTAAATAGAGCACTAACTCTAACCCTAAACCTGAACCTAAACCTAAATCTTACCCGACACCTAACCCTAATCCTAAGCCTAACACTAACTCTAACTCTAACACTAATCATAATACTTACCCTAAACCCTCACCTTAACTCTAAAACTAACCGTAACCCTCACCCTAACTCCGAACCGTATCCCCAACCCTAACCCTAATGCTATCCCTAAACCTAACCCTAACACTAACCTGCACCCCTAAGCCCTAAAAATAACCCTAACCCTAACCCAAACCCTAACCCCTAACACCAAAGTCTAACCCAAACCTTAACCCTAAATTTCACCCTAACCCTAACACTAACCCTAAACCTAATCATAAACCTAACCCTAACCCTAAACCAAACCTAACCATGACCAAAACCACAATGCCTAACCAGAATCCTCACCCAAACCCTAACCCTAAACTACACCTCTATCCCCTAACACCTTACCATAACCATAATCCTAACCCTCCCCAACCCTCCCCCTAAACCTAACCCTCACCCCAACCACAATGCCTAACACAAACCGGAACCCTAACCCTAAGCGTAACACTAAACTTAACCCTGACCTAAAATCTAACCCTAACCCTAAAACTAAACAGAACCCGTAAACTTAACCCTAAACATAACTTTAACACTAACCTGAAAACTAACCTAAACCTTAGCCATAACACTAACCCTAACCCTCATCCTATTTTAAACTTCAGGCTATCCCTAACCTAAAGCAAACCCTACCTATAAGCCTGACCCTACCCCTAAACCTAACCCTAACCTTAACCTTGGCGCACCTGGAACCCTAAACCGAACCCTTAAAATAACTCTGACCCTAACCCTCAACCTAAACCTAATACTAATCCTAACCCTGACCCTAACCCTAACCTTACCTTAACCCTAACTTTAACCCTACCATAAACTTAAACCTAATCCTAACTCTAACCCTAACCCTAACCGTAACACACAAAACCCTCACCTTAACTGTAAACGTAACTCTAAATCTTACCCTAACCCTAAACTTAACCCTAAATATAACCCTACCCTACACCTAACTGAAACACTAACCCCAACCCTAAGTCTAACACTAATCCTTAGCCTAAACCTAACCTTTACCCTAAACCTAACCCTAACCACTTTCCCTAACTCTAACCCTAACCGTAACCCTACCCCACACCCTAACCCTAACCCTAACCCTAAACTGAACCCTCACCCTTAACCAAATTTCACCCGAACCATAACCCTAAAGCTTCCCTAACTTCATTCAAACCCTAATCCTAACCAAAACTGAAACTAACCCAACACCTAACTCTAACCGTAACACTAATCCTAAACCTAACCCTAACCCTGACCTTAACCTGAACCCTGAACCGTAACCCTAACTCTCACACTTAACATAAACTTCGTCCTAACCCTAACACTAAACATAACACTAAATCTCCTCCTAACCCTGACCCTAACCCTAATCCTAACCATAAACCTAAACCTAACCCGAAACTTAACCCTAGCCCTGACCCTAACTCTTACTCTAACCCTAATCCTAACGCTAAAACTTACCCTAAACTCTCAGGTTAAATGAAAACCTAGCACTAGCCCTCACCGTAACTTCTAAACCTCACCTCAACCCTTAACCTAACCCTATCTCTAACGTTAACCTAGCCCTAAACCTAACCATGACTTAACCCTAACACTTACCCTAACCCTAACCCTCAATCTAACCTTAACCCTATACCTAATCCTAACATTAACCCTAACCCCTAAACCCTAACCCTAACTCTAAGCTCAAACCTAAACCTTAACTTCAACTTCACCCTTATCCTAACCCTAAACCGAACCCTGACCCTAAACCTAACCCTAAACCTGACCCTAACCTTAACCCAAACACCTAACCCTAACGCTAACTCTAACACTCATCCTTAACCTAAACTTCACCCTAAACCTAAGCCTAACCTAAACCCTAAATCTAAACCTAACCCTAAACTATCCCCTCACTCTAGCACTAACTCTAAACCTAACCCTAACCGAAATACCCTAAAACATCAGCTTCACTGAAAACCTAACACTAACCCTCACACGAACCCCTAACCCTTTCCCTAAACCTAACCCTATCCCTAATACTAAGCCTAGCCCTGACTTAAACAGAACCCTTATCCTAAGCCTAAACTTAACCCTAACCTTAACTCTATACTAAACCTAACACTAAACCTAACAATAACCCTAAACCTGCCCCTCACCCTAACCCTAAACCCTAGCACTAACTCTAACTGTAAACCTAACCCTAACCCTAACCTAGCCTTTACCGTAAACATAGCCTTAACCCTAACTTTACCCCTACCCTGACCCTAAGCCTATGCCTAACCCTAACACTAATCTGAACCCTAACTCTAACCTTAACCCTAAAACTTACCCTAACCCTCACTATTAACTGAAACTTCACCCTAACTCTAACCCTAACTGTAACTCTAACCCTAACCCTAACACTTACCCTAAACCCTCACCTGAACTGTAAACCTAACCCTAACTCTCACACTAACCCCTAACCCTATCCCCAACCCTAAACCTAATGCTATCCCTAAACTTATCCCTGACCCTAACCCTAAAACAAACAGTAACCCTAATCTAACCCTAACCCTAACATTAACCTAAACTTAACCCTACCCTAACCATAAACCTAAACCTAACACCCTAAACCTAACCTCTACCACTAACTATAAACCTACGACTAATCCTAACTCTTATCCTAACCCTCACCCTTAACGTAAACTTCACACTAACCCTAAACCTACCCCTAACCTTAAACATACCCCCTAATCCTAACCCGAACCCTAAAACTAACCTTAACACTAACCTGAACACAAACCCAAACTGTAGCCCTAACCCTAAAAATAACCCTCACCCTATCCTAAACTTCGTCCAAACCCTAACCCTAACCTTAACCCTAAACCTACACCAAACCCAAAACCTAACCCTAAACCTAACTCCGACCATAACGCTAGTCCACAAGAACCCTGAACCTAACCCATAGAATAGCCCTGAACCTTACCCTAAACCTAATCCTAACCCTAACCTCGACCCTAAATAGAGCACTAACTCTAACCCTAAACCTGAACCTAAACCTAAATCTTACCCGACACCTAACCCTAATCCTAAGCCTAACACTAACTCTAACTCTAACACTAATCATAATACTTACCCTAAACCCTCACCTTAACTCTAAAACTAACCGTAACCCTCACCCTAACTCCGAACCGTATCCCCAACCCTAACCCTAATGCTATCCCTAAACCTAACCCTAACACTAACCTGCACCCCTAAGCCCTAAAAATAACCCTAACCCTAACCCAAACCCTAACCCCTAACACCAAAGTCTAACCCAAACCTTAACCCTAAATTTCACCCTAACCCTAACACTAACCCTAAACCTAATCATAAACCTAACCCTAACCCTAAACCAAACCTAACCATGACCAAAACCACAATGCCTAACCAGAATCCTCACCCAAACCCTAACCCTAAACTACACCTCTATCCCCTAACACCTTACCATAACCATAATCCTAACCCTCCCCAACCCTCCCCCTAAACCTAACCCTCACCCCAACCACAATGCCTAACACAAACCGGAACCCTAACCCTAAGCGTAACACTAAACTTAACCCTGACCTAAAATCTAACCCTAACCCTAAAACTAAACAGAACCCGTAAACTTAACCCTAAACATAACTTTAACACTAACCTGAAAACTAACCTAAACCTTAGCCATAACACTAACCCTAACCCTCATCCTATTTTAAACTTCAGGCTATCCCTAACCTAAAGCAAACCCTACCTATAAGCCTGACCCTACCCCTAAACCTAACCCTAACCTTAACCTTGGCGCACCTGGAACCCTAAACCGAACCCTTAAAATAACTCTGACCCTAACCCTCAACCTAAACCTAATACTAATCCTAACCCTGACCCTAACCCTAACCTTACCTTAACCCTAACTTTAACCCTACCATAAACTTAAACCTAATCCTAACTCTAACCCTAACCCTAACCGTAACACACAAAACCCTCACCTTAACTGTAAACGTAACTCTAAATCTTACCCTAACCCTAAACTTAACCCTAAATATAACCCTACCCTACACCTAACTGAAACACTAACCCCAACCCTAAGTCTAACACTAATCCTTAGCCTAAACCTAACCTTTACCCTAAACCTAACCCTAACCACTTTCCCTAACTCTAACCCTAACCGTAACCCTACCCCACACCCTAACCCTAACCCTAACCCTAAACTGAACCCTCACCCTTAACCAAATTTCACCCGAACCATAACCCTAAAGCTTCCCTAACTTCATTCAAACCCTAATCCTAACCAAAACTGAAACTAACCCAACACCTAACTCTAACCGTAACACTAATCCTAAACCTAACCCTAACCCTGACCTTAACCTGAACCCTGAACCGTAACCCTAACTCTCACACTTAACATAAACTTCGTCCTAACCCTAACACTAAACATAACACTAAATCTCCTCCTAACCCTGACCCTAACCCTAATCCTAACCATAAACCTAAACCTAACCCGAAACTTAACCCTAGCCCTGACCCTAACTCTTACTCTAACCCTAATCCTAACGCTAAAACTTACCCTAAACTCTCAGGTTAAATGAAAACCTAGCACTAGCCCTCACCGTAACTTCTAAACCTCACCTCAACCCTTAACCTAACCCTATCTCTAACGTTAACCTAGCCCTAAACCTAACCATGACTTAACCCTAACACTTACCCTAACCCTAACCCTCAATCTAACCTTAACCCTATACCTAATCCTAACATTAACCCTAACCCCTAAACCCTAACCCTAACTCTAAGCTCAAACCTAAACCTTAACTTCAACTTCACCCTTATCCTAACCCTAAACCGAACCCTGACCCTAAACCTAACCCTAAACCTGACCCTAACCTTAACCCAAACACCTAACCCTAACGCTAACTCTAACACTCATCCTTAACCTAAACTTCACCCTAAACCTAAGCCTAACCTAAACCCTAAATCTAAACCTAACCCTAAACTATCCCCTCACTCTAGCACTAACTCTAAACCTAACCCTAACCGAAATACCCTAAAACATCAGCTTCACTGAAAACCTAACACTAACCCTCACACGAACCCCTAACCCTTTCCCTAAACCTAACCCTATCCCTAATACTAAGCCTAGCCCTGACTTAAACAGAACCCTTATCCTAAGCCTAAACTTAACCCTAACCTTAACTCTATACTAAACCTAACACTAAACCTAACAATAACCCTAAACCTGCCCCTCACCCTAACCCTAAACCCTAGCACTAACTCTAACTGTAAACCTAACCCTAACCCTAACCTAGCCTTTACCGTAAACATAGCCTTAACCCTAACTTTACCCCTACCCTGACCCTAAGCCTATGCCTAACCCTAACACTAATCTGAACCCTAACTCTAACCTTAACCCTAAAACTTACCCTAACCCTCACTATTAACTGAAACTTCACCCTAACTCTAACCCTAACTGTAACTCTAACCCTAACCCTAACACTTACCCTAAACCCTCACCTGAACTGTAAACCTAACCCTAACTCTCACACTAACCCCTAACCCTATCCCCAACCCTAAACCTAATGCTATCCCTAAACTTATCCCTGACCCTAACCCTAAAACAAACAGTAACCCTAATCTAACCCTAACCCTAACATTAACCTAAACTTAACCCTACCCTAACCATAAACCTAAACCTAACACCCTAAACCTAACCTCTACCACTAACTATAAACCTACGACTAATCCTAACTCTTATCCTAACCCTCACCCTTAACGTAAACTTCACACTAACCCTAAACCTACCCCTAACCTTAAACATACCCCCTAATCCTAACCCGAACCCTAAAACTAACCTTAACACTAACCTGAACACAAACCCAAACTGTAGCCCTAACCCTAAAAATAACCCTCACCCTATCCTAAACTTCATCCAAACCCTAACCCTAACCTTAACCCTAAACCTACACCAAACCCAAAACCTAACCCTAAACCTAACTCCGACCATAACGCTAGTCCACAAGAACCCTGAACCTAACCCATAGAATAGCCCTGAACCTTACCCTAAACCTAATCCTAACCCTAACCTCGACCCTAAATAGAGCACTAACTCTAACCCTAAACCTGAACCTAAACCTAAATCTTACCCGACACCTAACCCTAATCCTAAGCCTAACACTAACTCTAACTCTAACACTAATCATAATACTTACCCTAAACCCTCACCTTAACTCTAAAACTAACCGTAACCCTCACCCTAACTCCTAACCGTATCCCCAACCCTAACCCTAATGCTATCCCTAAACCTAACCCTAACACTAACCTGCACCCCTAAGCCCTAAAAATAACCCTAACCCTAACCCAAACCCTAACCCCTAACACCAAAGTCTAACCCAAACCTTAACCCTAAATTTCACCCTAACCCTAACACTAACCCTAAACCTAATCATAAACCTAACCCTAACCCTAAACCAAACCTAACCATGACCAAAACCACAATGCCTAACCAGAATCCTCACCCAAACCCTAACCCTAAACTACACCTCTATCCCCTAACACCTTACCATAACCATAATCCTAACCCTCCCCAACCCTCCCCCTAAACCTAACCCTCACCCCAACCACAATGCCTAACACAAACCGGAACCCTAACCCTAAGCGTAACACTAAACTTAACCCTGACCTAAAATCTAACCCTAACCCTAAAACTAAACAGAACCCGTAAACTTAACCCTCAACATAACTTTAACACTAACCTGAAAACTAACCTAAACCTTAGCCATAACACTAACCCTAACCCTCATCCTATTTTAAACTTCAGGCTATCCCTAACCTAAAGCAAACCCTACCTATAAGCCTGACCCTACCCCTAAACCTAACCCTAACCTTAACCTTGGCGCACCTGGAACCCTAAACCGAACCCTTAAAATAACTCTGACCCTAACCCTCAACCTAAACCTAATACTAATCCTAACCCTGACCCTAACCCTAACCTTACCTTAACCCTAACTTTAACCCTACCATAAACTTAAACCTAATCCTAACTCTAACCCTAACCCTAACCGTAACACACAAAACCCTCACCTTAACTGTAAACGTAACTCTAAATCTTACCCTAACCCTAAACTTAACCCTAAATATAACCCTACCCTACACCTAACTGAAACACTAACCCCAACCCTAAGTCTAACACTAATCCTTAGCCTAAACCTGACCTTTACCCTAAACCTAACCCTAACCACTTTCCCTAACTCTAACCCTAACCGTAACCCTACCCCACACCCTAACCCTAAACCTAACCCTAAACTGAACCCTCACCCTTAACCAAATTTCACCCGAACCATAACCCTAAAGCTTCCCTAACTTCATTCAAACCCTAATCCTAACCAAAACTGAAACTAACCCAACACCTAACTCTAACCGTAACACTAATCCTAAACCTAACCCTAACCCTGACCTTAACCTGAACCCTGAACCGTAACCCTAACTCTCACACTTAACATAAACTTCGTCCTAACCCTAACACTAAACATAACACTAAATCTCCTCCTAACCCTGACCCTAACCCTAATCCTAACCATAAACCTAAACCTAACCCGAAACTTAACCCTAACCCTGACCCTAACTCTTACTCTAAGCCTAATCCTAACGCTAAAACTTACCCTAAACTCTCAGGTTAAATGAAAACCTAGCACTAGCCCTCGCCGTAACTTCTAAACCTCACCTCAACCCTTAACCTAACCCTATCTCTAACGTTAACCTAGCCCTAAACCTAACCATGACTTAACCCTAACACTTACCCTAACCCTAACCCTCAATCTAACCTTAACCCTATACCTAATCCTAACATTAACCCTAACCCCTAAACCCTAACCCTAACTCTAAGCTCAAACCTAAACCTTAACTTCAACTTCACCCTTATCCTAACCCTAAACCGAACCCTGACCCTAAACCTAACCCTAAACCTGACCCTAACCTTAACCCAAACACCTAACCCTAACGCTAACTCTAACACTCATCCTTAACCTAAACTTCACCCTAAACCTAAGCCTAACCTAAACCCTAAATCTAAACCTAACCCTAAACTATCCCCTCACTCTAGCACTAACTCTAAACCTAACCCTAACCGAAATACCCTAAAACATCAGCTTCACTGAAAACCTAACACTAACCCTCACACGAACCCCTAACCCTTTCCCTAAACCTAACCCTATCCCTAATACTAAGCCTAGCCCTGACTTAAACAGAACCCTTATCCTAAGCCTAAACTTAACCCTAACCTTAACTCTATACTAAACCTAACACTAAACCTAACAATAACCCTAAACCTGCCCCTCACCCTAACCCTAAACCCTAGCACTAACTCTAACTGTAAACCTAACCCTAACCCTAACCTAGCCTTTACCGTAAACATAGCCTTAACCCTAACTTTACCCCTACCCTGACCCTAAGCCTATGCCTAACCCTAACACTAATCTGAACCCTAACTCTAACCTTAACCCTAAAACTTACCCTAACCCTCACTATTAACTGAAACTTCACCCTAACTCTAACCCTAACTGTAACTCTAACCCTAACCCTAACACTTACCCTAAACCCTCACCTGAACTGTAAACCTAACCCTAACTCTCACACTAACCTCTAACCCTATCCCCAACCCTAAACCTAATGCTATCCCTAAACTTATCCCTGACCCTAACCCTAAAACAAACAGTAACCCTAATCTAACCCTAACCCTAACATTAACCTAAACTTAACCCTACCCTAACCATAAACCTAAACCTAACACCCTAAACCTAACCTCTACCACTAACTATAAACCTACGACTAATCCTAACTCTTATCCTAACCCTCACCCTTAACGTAAACTTCACACTAACCCTAAACCTACCCCTAACCTTAAACATACCCCCTAATCCTAACCCGAACCCTAAAACTAACCTTAACACTAACCTGAACACAAACCCAAACTGTAGCCCTAACCCTAAAAATAACCCTCACCCTATCCTAAACTTCATCCAAACCCTAACCCTAACCTTAACCCTAAACCTACACCAAACCCAAAACCTAACCCTAAACCTAACTCCGACCATAACGCTAGTCCACAAGAACCCTGAACCTAACCCATAGAATAGCCCTGAACCTTACCCTAAACCTAATCCTAACCCTAACCTCGACCCTAAATAGAGCACTAACTCTAACCCTAAACCTGAACCTAAACCTAAATCTTACCCGACACCAAACCCTAATCCTAAACCTAACACTAACTCTAACTCTAACACTAATCATAATACTTACCCTAAACCCTCACCTTAACTCTAAAACTAACCGTAACCCTCACCCTAACTCCTAACCGTATCCCCAACCCTAACCCTAATGCTATCCCTAAACCTAACCCTAACACTAACCTGCACCCCTAAGCCCTAAAAATAACCCTAACCCTAACCCAAACCCTAACCCCTAACACCAAAGTCTAACCCAAACCTTAACCCTAAATTTCACCCTAACCCTAACACTAACCCTAAACCTAATCATAAACCTAACCCTAACCCTAAACCAAACCTAACCATGACCCAAACCACAATGCCTAACCAGAATCCTCACCCAAACCCTAACCCTAAACTACACCTCTATCCCCTAACACCTTACCATAACCATAATCCTAACCCTCCCCAACCCTCCCCCTAAACCTAACCCTCAGCCCAACCACAATGCCTAACACAAACCGGAACCCTAACCCTAAGCGTAACACTAAACTTAACCCTGACCTAAAATCTAACCCTAACCCTAAAACTAAACAGAACCCGTAAACTTAACCCTCAACATAACTTTAACACTAACCTGAAAACTAACCTAAACCTTAGCCATAACACTAACCCTAACCCTCATCCTATTTTAAACTTCAGGCTATCCCTAACCTAAAGCAAACCCTACCTATAAGCCTGACCCTACCCCTAAACCTAACCCTAACCTTAACCTTGGCGCACCTGGAACCCTAAACCGAACCCTTAAAATAACTCTGACCCTAACCCTCAACCTAAACCTAATACTAATCCTAACCCTGACCCTAACCCTAACCTTACCTTAACCCTAACTTTAACCCTACCATAAACTTAAACCTAATCCTAACTCTAACCCTAACCCTAACCGTAACACACAAAACCCTCACCTTAACTGTAAACGTAACTCTAAATCTTACCCTAACCCTAAACTTAACCCTAAATATAACCCTACCCTACACCTAACTGAAACACTAACCCCAACCCTAAGTCTAACACTAATCCTTAGCCTAAACCTGACCTTTACCCTAAACCTAACCCTAACCACTTTCCCTAACTCTAACCCTAACCGTAACCCTACCCCACACCCTAACCCTAACCCTAACCCTAAACTGAACCCTCACCCTTAACCAAATTTCACCCGAACCATAACCCTAAAGCTTCCCTAACTTCATTCAAACCCTAATCCTAACCAAAACTGAAACTAACCCAACACCTAACTCTAACCGTAACACTAATCCTAAACCTAACCCTAACCCTGACCTTAACCTGAACCCTGAACCGTAACCCTAACTCTCACACTTAACATAAACTTCGTCCTAACCCTAACACTAAACATAACACTAAATCTCCTCCTAACCCTGACCCTAACCCTAATCCTAACCATAAACCTAAACCTAACCCGAAACTTAACCCTAACCCTGACCCTAACTCTTACTCTAAGCCTAATCCTAACGCTAAAACTTACCCTAAACTCTCAGGTTAAATGAAAACCTAGCACTAGCCCTCACCGTAACTTCTAAACCTCACCTCAACCCTTAACCTAACCCTATCTCTAACGTTAACCTAGCCCTAAACCTAACCATGACTTAACCCTAACACTTACCCTAACCCTAACCCTCAATCTAACCTTAACCCTATACCTAATCCTAACATTAACCCTAACCCCTAAACCCTAACCCTAACTCTAAGCTCAAACCTAAACCTTAACTTCAACTTCACCCTTATCCTAACCCTAAACCGAACCCTGACCCTAAACCTAACCCTAAACCTGACCCTAACCTTAACCCAAACACCTAACCCTAACGCTAACTCTAACACTCATCCTTAACCTAAACTTCACCCTAAACCTAAGCCTAACCTAAACCCTAAATCTAAACCTAACCCTAAACTATCCCCTCACTCTAGCACTAACTCTAAACCTAACCCTAACCGAAATACCCTAAAACATCAGCTTCACTGAAAACCTAACACTAACCCTCACACGAACCCCTAACCCTTTCCCTAAACCTAACCCTATCCCTAATACTAAGCCTAGCCCTGACTTAAACAGAACCCTTATCCTAAGCCTAAACTTAACCCTAACCTTAACTCTATACTAAACCTAACACTAAACCTAACAATAACCCTAAACCTGCCCCTCACCCTAACCCTAAACCCTAGCACTAACTCTAACTGTAAACCTAACCCTAACCCTAACCTAGCCTTTACCGTAAACATAGCCTTAACCCTAACTTTACCCCTACCCTGACCCTAAGCCTATGCCTAACCCTAACACTAATCTGAACCCTAACTCTAACCTTAACCCTAAAACTTACCCTAACCCTCACTATTAACTGAAACTTCACCCTAACTCTAACCCTAACTGTAACTCTAACCCTAACCCTAACACTTACCCTAAACCCTCACCTGAACTGTAAACCTAACCCTAACTCTCACACTAACCTCTAACCCTATCCCCAACCCTAAACCTAATGCTATCCCTAAACTTATCCCTGACCCTAACCCTAAAACAAACAGTAACCCTAATCTAACCCTAACCCTAACATTAACCTAAACTTAACCCTACCCTAACCATAAACCTAAACCTAACACCCTAAACCTAACCTCTACCACTAACTATAAACCTACGACTAATCCTAACTCTTATCCTAACCCTCACCCTTAACGTAAACTTCACACTAACCCTAAACCTACCCCTAACCTTAAACATACCCCCTAATCCTAACCCGAACCCTAAAACTAACCTTAACACTAACCTGAACACAAACCCAAACTGTAGCCCTAACCCTAAAAATAACCCTCACCCTATCCTAAACTTCATCCAAACCCTAACCCTAACCTTAACCCTAAACCTACACCAAACCCAAAACCTAACCCTAAACCTAACTCCGACCATAACGCTAGTCCACAAGAACCCTGAACCTAACCCATAGAATAGCCCTGAACCTTACCCTAAACCTAATCCTAACCCTAACCTCGACCCTAAATAGAGCACTAACTCTAACCCTAAACCTGAACCTAAACCTAAATCTTACCCGACACCTAACCCTAATCCTAAACCTAACACTAACTCTAACTCTAACACTAATCATAATACTTACCCTAAACCCTCACCTTAACTCTAAAACTAACCGTAACCCTCACCCTAACTCCTAACCGTATGCCCAACCCTAACCCTAATGCTATCCCTAAACCTAACCCTAACACTAACCTGCACCCCTAAGCCCTAAAAATAACCCTAACCCTAACCCAAACCCTAACCCCTAACACCAAAGTCTAACCCAAACCTTAACCCTAAATTTCACCCTAACCCTAACACTAACCCTAAACCTAATCATAAACCTAACCCTAACCCTAAACCAAACCTAACCATGACCCAAACCACAATGCCTAACCAGAATCCTCACCCAAACCCTAACCCTAAACTACACCTCTATCCCCTAACACCTTACCATAACCATAATCCTAACCCTCCCCAACCCTCCCCCTAAACCTAACCCTCAGCCCAACCACAATGCCTAACACAAACCGGAACCCTAACCCTAAGCGTAACACTAAACTTAACCCTGACCTAAAATCTAACCCTAACCCTAAAACTAAACAGAACCCGTAAACTTAACCCTCAACATAACTTTAACACTAACCTGAAAACTAACCTAAACCTTAGCCATAACACTAACCCTAACCCTCATCCTATTTTAAACTTCAGGCTATCCCTAACCTAAAGCAAACCCTACCTATAAGCCTGACCCTACCCCTAAACCTAACCCTAACCTTAACCTTGGCGCACCTGGAACCCTAAACCGAACCCTTAAAATAACTCTGACCCTAACCCTCAACCTAAACCTAATACTAATCCTAACCCTGACCCTAACCCTAACCTTACCTTAACCCTAACTTTAACCCTACCATAAACTTAAACCTAATCCTAACTCTAACCCTAACCCTAACCGTAACACACAAAACCCTCACCTTAACTGTAAACGTAACTCTAAATCTTACCCTAACCCTAAACTTAACCCTAAATATAACCCTACCCTACACCTAACTGAAACACTAACCCCAACCCTAAGTCTAACACTAATCCTTAGCCTAAACCTGACCTTTACCCTAAACCTAACCCTAACCACTTTCCCTAACTCTAACCCTAACCGTAACCCTACCCCACACCCTAACCCTAACCCTAACCCTAAACTGAACCCTCACCCTTAACCAAATTTCACCCGAACCATAACCCTAAAGCTTCCCTAACTTCATTCAAACCCTAATCCTAACCAAAACTGAAACTAACCCAACACCTAACTCTAACCGTAACACTAATCCTAAACCTAACCCTAACCCTGACCTTAACCTGAACCCTGAACCGTAACCCTAACTCTCACACTTAACATAAACTTCGTCCTAACCCTAACACTAAACATAACACTAAATCTCCTCCTAACCCTGACCCTAACCCTAATCCTAACCATAAACCTAAACCTAACCCGAAACTTAACCCTAACCCTGACCCTAACTCTTACTCTAAGCCTAATCCTAACGCTAAAACTTACCCTAAACTCTCAGGTTAAATGAAAACCTAGCACTAGCCCTCACCGTAACTTCTAAACCTCACCTCAACCCTTAACCTAACCCTATCTCTAACGTTAACCTAGCCCTAAACCTAACCATGACTTAACCCTAACACTTACCCTAACCCTAACCCTCAATCTAACCTTAACCCTATACCTAATCCTAACATTAACCCTAACCCCTAAACCCTAACCCTAACTCTAAGCTCAAACCTAAACCTTAACTTCAACTTCACCCTTATCCTAACCCTAAACCGAACCCTGACCCTAAACCTAACCCTAAACCTGACCCTAACCTTAACCCAAACACCTAACCCTAACGCTAACTCTAACACTCATCCTTAACCTAAACTTCACCCTAAACCTAAGCCTAACCTAAACCCTAAATCTAAACCTAACCCTAAACTATCCCCTCACTCTAGCACTAACTCTAAACCTAACCCTAACCGAAATACCCTAAAACATCAGCTTCACTGAAAACCTAACACTAACCCTCACACGAACCCCTAACCCTTTCCCTAAACCTAACCCTATCCCTAATACTAAGCCTAGCCCTGACTTAAACAGAACCCTTATCCTAAGCCTAAACTTAACCCTAACCTTAACTCTATACTAAACCTAACACTAAACCTAACAATAACCCTAAACCTGCCCCTCACCCTAACCCTAAACCCTAGCACTAACTCTAACTGTAAACCTAACCCTAACCCTAACCTAGCCTTTACCGTAAACATAGCCTTAACCCTAACTTTACCCCTACCCTGACCCTAAGCCTATGCCTAACCCTAACACTAATCTGAACCCTAACTCTAACCTTAACCCTAAAACTTACCCTAACCCTCACTATTAACTGAAACTTCACCCTAACTCTAACCCTAACTGTAACTCTAACCCTAACCCTAACACTTACCCTAAACCCTCACCTGAACTGTAAACCTAACCCTAACTCTCACACTAACCTCTAACCCTATCCCCAACCCTAAACCTAATGCTATCCCTAAACTTATCCCTGACCCTAACCCTAAAACAAACAGTAACCCTAATCTAACCCTAACCCTAACATTAACCTAAACTTAACCCTACCCTAACCATAAACCTAAACCTAACACCCTAAACCTAACCTCTACCACTAACTATAAACCTACGACTAATCCTAACTCTTATCCTAACCCTCACCCTTAACGTAAACTTCACACTAACCCTAAACCTACCCCTAACCTTAAACATACCCCCTAATCCTAACCCGAACCCTAAAACTAACCTTAACACTAACCTGAACACAAACCCAAACTGTAGCCCTAACCCTAAAAATAACCCTCACCCTATCCTAAACTTCATCCAAACCCTAACCCTAACCTTAACCCTAAACCTACACCAAACCCAAAACCTAACCCTAAACCTAACTCCGACCATAACGCTAGTCCACAAGAACCCTGAACCTAACCCATAGAATAGCCCTGAACCTTACCCTAAACCTAATCCTAACCCTAACCTCGACCCTAAATAGAGCACTAACTCTAACCCTAAACCTGAACCTAAACCTAAATCTTACCCGACACCTAACCCTAATCCTAAACCTAACACTAACTCTAACTCTAACACTAATCATAATACTTACCCTAAACCCTCACCTTAACTCTAAAACTAACCGTAACCCTCACCCTAACTCCTAACCGTATGCCCAACCCTAACCCTAATGCTATCCCTAAACCTAACCCTAACACTAACCTGCACCCCTAAGCCCTAAAAATAACCCTAACCCTAACCCAAACCCTAACCCCTAACACCAAAGTCTAACCCAAACCTTAACCCTAAATTTCACCCTAACCCTAACACTAACCCTAAACCTAATCATAAACCTAACCCTAACCCTAAACCAAACCTAACCATGACCCAAACCACAATGCCTAACCAGAATCCTCACCCAAACCCTAACCCTAAACTACACCTCTATCCCCTAACACCTTACCATAACCATAATCCTAACCCTCCCCAACCCTCCCCCTAAACCTAACCCTCAGCCCAACCACAATGCCTAACACAAACCGGAACCCTAACCCTAAGCGTAACACTAAACTTAACCCTGACCTAAAATCTAACCCTAACCCTAAAACTAAACAGAACCCGTAAACTTAACCCTCAACATAACTTTAACACTAACCTGAAAACTAACCTAAACCTTAGCCATAACACTAACCCTAACCCTCATCCTATTTTAAACTTCAGGCTATCCCTAACCTAAAGCAAACCCTACCTATAAGCCTGACCCTACCCCTAAACCTAACCCTAACCTTAACCTTGGCGCACCTGGAACCCTAAACCGAACCCTTAAAATAACTCTGACCCTAACCCTCAACCTAAACCTAATACTAATCCTAACCCTGACCCTAACCCTAACCTTACCTTAACCCTAACTTTAACCCTACCATAAACTTAAACCTAATCCTAACTCTAACCCTAACCCTAACCGTAACACACAAAACCCTCACCTTAACTGTAAACGTAACTCTAAATCTTACCCTAACCCTAAACTTAACCCTAAATATAACCCTACCCTACACCTAACTGAAACACTAACCCCAACCCTAAGTCTAACACTAATCCTTAGCCTAAACCTGACCTTTACCCTAAACCTAACCCTAACCACTTTCCCTAACTCTAACCCTAACCGTAACCCTACCCCACACCCTAACCCTAACCCTAACCCTAAACTGAACCCTCACCCTTAACCAAATTTCACCCGAACCATAACCCTAAAGCTTCCCTAACTTCATTCAAACCCTAATCCTAACCAAAACTGAAACTAACCCAACACCTAACTCTAACCGTAACACTAATCCTAAACCTAACCCTAACCCTGACCTTAACCTGAACCCTGAACCGTAACCCTAACTCTCACACTTAACATAAACTTCGTCCTAACCCTAACACTAAACATAACACTAAATCTCCTCCTAACCCTGACCCTAACCCTAATCCTAACCATAAACCTAAACCTAACCCGAAACTTAACCCTAACCCTGACCCTAACTCTTACTCTAAGCCTAATCCTAACGCTAAAACTTACCCTAAACTCTCAGGTTAAATGAAAACCTAGCACTAGCCCTCGCCGTAACTTCTAAACCTCACCTCAACCCTTAACCTAACCCTATCTCTAACGTTAACCTAGCCCTAAACCTAACCATGACTTAACCCTAACACTTACCCTAACCCTAACCCTCAATCTAACCTTAACCCTATACCTAATCCTAACATTAACCCTAACCCCTAAACCCTAACCCTAACTCTAAGCTCAAACCTAAACCTTAACTTCAACTTCACCCTTATCCTAACCCTAAACCGAACCCTGACCCTAAACCTAACCCTAAACCTGACCCTAACCTTAACCCAAACACCTAACCCTAACGCTAACTCTAACACTCATCCTTAACCTAAACTTCACCCTAAACCTAAGCCTAACCTAAACCCTAAATCTAAACCTAACCCTAAACTATCCCCTCACTCTAGCACTAACTCTAAACCTAACCCTAACCGAAATACCCTAAAACATCAGCTTCACTGAAAACCTAACACTAACCCTCACACGAACCCCTAACCCTTTCCCTAAACCTAACCCTATCCCTAATACTAAGCCTAGCCCTGACTTAAACAGAACCCTTATCCTAAGCCTAAACTTAACCCTAACCTTAACTCTATACTAAACCTAACACTAAACCTAACAATAACCCTAAACCTGCCCCTCACCCTAACCCTAAACCCTAGCACTAACTCTAACTGTAAACCTAACCCTAACCCTAACCTAGCCTTTACCGTAAACATAGCCTTAACCCTAACTTTACCCCTACCCTGACCCTAAGCCTATGCCTAACCCTAACACTAATCTGAACCCTAACTCTAACCTTAACCCTAAAACTTACCCTAACCCTCACTATTAACTGAAACTTCACCCTAACTCTAACCCTAACTGTAACTCTAACCCTAACCCTAACACTTACCCTAAACCCTCACCTGAACTGTAAACCTAACCCTAACTCTCACACTAACCTCTAACCCTATCCCCAACCCTAAACCTAATGCTATCCCTAAACTTATCCCTGACCCTAACCCTAAAACAAACAGTAACCCTAATCTAACCCTAACCCTAACATTAACCTAAACTTAACCCTACCCTAACCATAAACCTAAACCTAACACCCTAAACCTAACCTCTACCACTAACTATAAACCTACGACTAATCCTAACTCTTATCCTAACCCTCACCCTTAACGTAAACTTCACACTAACCCTAAACCTACCCCTAACCTTAAACATACCCCCTAATCCTAACCCGAACCCTAAAACTAACCTTAACACTAACCTGAACACAAACCCAAACTGTAGCCCTAACCCTAAAAATAACCCTCACCCTATCCTAAACTTCATCCAAACCCTAACCCTAACCTTAACCCTAAACCTACACCAAACCCAAAACCTAACCCTAAACCTAACTCCGACCATAACGCTAGTCCACAAGAACCCTGAACCTAACCCATAGAATAGCCCTGAACCTTACCCTAAACCTAATCCTAACCCTAACCTCGACCCTAAATAGAGCACTAACTCTAACCCTAAACCTGAACCTAAACCTAAATCTTACCCGACACCTAACCCTAATCCTAAACCTAACACTAACTCTAACTCTAACACTAATCATAATACTTACCCTAAACCCTCACCTTAACTCTAAAACTAACCGTAACCCTCACCCTAACTCCTAACCGTATGCCCAACCCTAACCCTAATGCTATCCCTAAACCTAACCCTAACACTAACCTGCACCCCTAAGCCCTAAAAATAACCCTAACCCTAACCCAAACCCTAACCCCTAACACCAAAGTCTAACCCAAACCTTAACCCTAAATTTCACCCTAACCCTAACACTAACCCTAAACCTAATCATAAACCTAACCCTAACCCTAAACCAAACCTAACCATGACCCAAACCACAATGCCTAACCAGAATCCTCACCCAAACCCTAACCCTAAACTACACCTCTATCCCCTAACACCTTACCATAACCATAATCCTAACCCTCCCCAACCCTCCCCCTAAACCTAACCCTCAGCCCAACCACAATGCCTAACACAAACCGGAACCCTAACCCTAAGCGTAACACTAAACTTAACCCTGACCTAAAATCTAACCCTAACCCTAAAACTAAACAGAACCCGTAAACTTAACCCTCAACATAACTTTAACACTAACCTGAAAACTAACCTAAACCTTAGCCATAACACTAACCCTAACCCTCATCCTATTTTAAACTTCAGGCTATCCCTAACCTAAAGCAAACCCTACCTATAAGCCTGACCCTACCCCTAAACCTAACCCTAACCTTAACCTTGGCGCACCTGGAACCCTAAACCGAACCCTTAAAATAACTCTGACCCTAACCCTCAACCTAAACCTAATACTAATCCTAACCCTGACCCTAACCCTAACCTTACCTTAACCCTAACTTTAACCCTACCATAAACTTAAACCTAATCCTAACTCTAACCCTAACCCTAACCGTAACACACAAAACCCTCACCTTAACTGTAAACGTAACTCTAAATCTTACCCTAACCCTAAACTTAACCCTAAATATAACCCTACCCTACACCTAACTGAAACACTAACCCCAACCCTAAGTCTAACACTAATCCTTAGCCTAAACCTGACCTTTACCCTAAACCTAACCCTAACCACTTTCCCTAACTCTAACCCTAACCGTAACCCTACCCCACACCCTAACCCTAACCCTAACCCTAAACTGAACCCTCACCCTTAACCAAATTTCACCCGAACCATAACCCTAAAGCTTCCCTAACTTCATTCAAACCCTAATCCTAACCAAAACTGAAACTAACCCAACACCTAACTCTAACCGTAACACTAATCCTAAACCTAACCCTAACCCTGACCTTAACCTGAACCCTGAACCGTAACCCTAACTCTCACACTTAACATAAACTTCGTCCTAACCCTAACACTAAACATAACACTAAATCTCCTCCTAACCCTGACCCTAACCCTAATCCTAACCATAAACCTAAACCTAACCCGAAACTTAACCCTAACCCTGACCCTAACTCTTACTCTAAGCCTAATCCTAACGCTAAAACTTACCCTAAACTCTCAGGTTAAATGAAAACCTAGCACTAGCCCTCGCCGTAACTTCTAAACCTCACCTCAACCCTTAACCTAACCCTATCTCTAACGTTAACCTAGCCCTAAACCTAACCATGACTTAACCCTAACACTTACCCTAACCCTAACCCTCAATCTAACCTTAACCCTATACCTAATCCTAACATTAACCCTAACCCCTAAACCCTAACCCTAACTCTAAGCTCAAACCTAAACCTTAACTTCAACTTCACCCTTATCCTAACCCTAAACCGAACCCTGACCCTAAACCTAACCCTAAACCTGACCCTAACCTTAACCCAAACACCTAACCCTAACGCTAACTCTAACACTCATCCTTAACCTAAACTTCACCCTAAACCTAAGCCTAACCTAAACCCTAAATCTAAACCTAACCCTAAACTATCCCCTCACTCTAGCACTAACTCTAAACCTAACCCTAACCGAAATACCCTAAAACATCAGCTTCACTGAAAACCTAACACTAACCCTCACACGAACCCCTAACCCTTTCCCTAAACCTAACCCTATCCCTAATACTAAGCCTAGCCCTGACTTAAACAGAACCCTTATCCTAAGCCTAAACTTAACCCTAACCTTAACTCTATACTAAACCTAACACTAAACCTAACAATAACCCTAAACCTGCCCCTCACCCTAACCCTAAACCCTAGCACTAACTCTAACTGTAAACCTAACCCTAACCCTAACCTAGCCTTTACCGTAAACATAGCCTTAACCCTAACTTTACCCCTACCCTGACCCTAAGCCTATGCCTAACCCTAACACTAATCTGAACCCTAACTCTAACCTTAACCCTAAAACTTACCCTAACCCTCACTATTAACTGAAACTTCACCCTAACTCTAACCCTAACTGTAACTCTAACCCTAACCCTAACACTTACCCTAAACCCTCACCTGAACTGTAAACCTAACCCTAACTCTCACACTAACCTCTAACCCTATCCCCAACCCTAAACCTAATGCTATCCCTAAACTTATCCCTGACCCTAACCCTAAAACAAACAGTAACCCTAATCTAACCCTAACCCTAACATTAACCTAAACTTAACCCTACCCTAACCATAAACCTAAACCTAACACCCTAAACCTAACCTCTACCACTAACTATAAACCTACGACTAATCCTAACTCTTATCCTAACCCTCACCCTTAACGTAAACTTCACACTAACCCTAAACCTACCCCTAACCTTAAACATACCCCCTAATCCTAACCCGAACCCTAAAACTAACCTTAACACTAACCTGAACACAAACCCAAACTGTAGCCCTAACCCTAAAAATAACCCTCACCCTATCCTAAACTTCATCCAAACCCTAACCCTAACCTTAACCCTAAACCTACACCAAACCCAAAACCTAACCCTAAACCTAACTCCGACCATAACGCTAGTCCACAAGAACCCTGAACCTAACCCATAGAATAGCCCTGAACCTTACCCTAAACCTAATCCTAACCCTAACCTCGACCCTAAATAGAGCACTAACTCTAACCCTAAACCTGAACCTAAACCTAAATCTTACCCGACACCTAACCCTAATCCTAAACCTAACACTAACTCTAACTCTAACACTAATCATAATACTTACCCTAAACCCTCACCTTAACTCTAAAACTAACCGTAACCCTCACCCTAACTCCTAACCGTATGCCCAACCCTAACCCTAATGCTATCCCTAAACCTAACCCTAACACTAACCTGCACCCCTAAGCCCTAAAAATAACCCTAACCCTAACCCAAACCCTAACCCCTAACACCAAAGTCTAACCCAAACCTTAACCCTAAATTTCACCCTAACCCTAACACTAACCCTAAACCTAATCATAAACCTAACCCTAACCCTAAACCAAACCTAACCATGACCCAAACCACAATGCCTAACCAGAATCCTCACCCAAACCCTAACCCTAAACTACACCTCTATCCCCTAACACCTTACCATAACCATAATCCTAACCCTCCCCAAACCTCCCCCTAAACCTAACCCTCAGCCCAACCACAATGCCTAACACAAACCGGAACCCTAACCCTAAGCGTAACACTAAACTTAACCCTGACCTAAAATCTAACCCTAACCCTAAAACTAAACAGAACCCGTAAACTTAACCCTCAACATAACTTTAACACTAACCTGAAAACTAACCTAAACCTTAGCCATAACACTAACCCTAACCCTCATCCTATTTTAAACTTCAGGCTATCCCTAACCTAAAGCAAACCCTACCTATAAGCCTGACCCTACCCCTAAACCTAACCCTAACCTTAACCTTGGCGCACCTGGAACCCTAAACCGAACCCTTAAAATAACTCTGACCCTAACCCTCAACCTAAACCTAATACTAATCCTAACCCTGACCCTAACCCTAACCTTACCTTAACCCTAACTTTAACCCTACCATAAACTTAAACCTAATCCTAACTCTAACCCTAACCCTAACCGTAACACACAAAACCCTCACCTTAACTGTAAACGTAACTCTAAATCTTACCCTAACCCTAAACTTAACCCTAAATATAACCCTACCCTACACCTAACTGAAACACTAACCCCAACCCTAAGTCTAACACTAATCCTTAGCCTAAACCTGACCTTTACCCTAAACCTAACCCTAACCACTTTCCCTAACTCTAACCCTAACCGTAACCCTACCCCACACCCTAACCCTAACCCTAACCCTAAACTGAACCCTCACCCTTAACCAAATTTCACCCGAACCATAACCCTAAAGCTTCCCTAACTTCATTCAAACCCTAATCCTAACCAAAACTGAAACTAACCCAACACCTAACTCTAACCGTAACACTAATCCTAAACCTAACCCTAACCCTGACCTTAACCTGAACCCTGAACCGTAACCCTAACTCTCACACTTAACATAAACTTCGTCCTAACCCTAACACTAAACATAACACTAAATCTCCTCCTAACCCTGACCCTAACCCTAATCCTAACCATAAACCTAAACCTAACCCGAAACTTAACCCTAACCCTGACCCTAACTCTTACTCTAAGCCTAATCCTAACGCTAAAACTTACCCTAAACTCTCAGGTTAAATGAAAACCTAGCACTAGCCCTCACCGTAACTTCTAAACCTCACCTCAACCCTTAACCTAACCCTATCTCTAACGTTAACCTAGCCCTAAACCTAACCATGACTTAACCCTAACACTTACCCTAACCCTAACCCTCAATCTAACCTTAACCCTATACCTAATCCTAACATTAACCCTAACCCCTAAACCCTAACCCTAACTCTAAGCTCAAACCTAAACCTTAACTTCAACTTCACCCTTATCCTAACCCTAAACCGAACCCTGACCCTAAACCTAACCCTAAACCTGACCCTAACCTTAACCCAAACACCTAACCCTAACGCTAACTCTAACACTCATCCTTAACCTAAACTTCACCCTAAACCTAAGCCTAACCTAAACCCTAAATCTAAACCTAACCCTAAACTATCCCCTCACTCTAGCACTAACTCTAAACCTAACCCTAACCGAAATACCCTAAAACATCAGCTTCACTGAAAACCTAACACTAACCCTCACACGAACCCCTAACCCTTTCCCTAAACCTAACCCTATCCCTAATACTAAGCCTAGCCCTGACTTAAACAGAACCCTTATCCTAAGCCTAAACTTAACCCTAACCTTAACTCTATACTAAACCTAACACTAAACCTAACAATAACCCTAAACCTGCCCCTCACCCTAACCCTAAACCCTAGCACTAACTCTAACTGTAAACCTAACCCTAACCCTAACCTAGCCTTTACCGTAAACATAGCCTTAACCCTAACTTTACCCCTACCCTGACCCTAAGCCTATGCCTAACCCTAACACTAATCTGAACCCTAACTCTAACCTTAACCCTAAAACTTACCCTAACCCTCACTATTAACTGAAACTTCACCCTAACTCTAACCCTAACTGTAACTCTAACCCTAACCCTAACACTTACCCTAAACCCTCACCTGAACTGTAAACCTAACCCTAACTCTCACACTAACCTCTAACCCTATCCCCAACCCTAAACCTAATGCTATCCCTAAACTTATCCCTGACCCTAACCCTAAAACAAACAGTAACCCTAATCTAACCCTAACCCTAACATTAACCTAAACTTAACCCTACCCTAACCATAAACCTAAACCTAACACCCTAAACCTAACCTCTACCACTAACTATAAACCTACGACTAATCCTAACTCTTATCCTAACCCTCACCCTTAACGTAAACTTCACACTAACCCTAAACCTACCCCTAACCTTAAACATACCCCCTAATCCTAACCCGAACCCTAAAACTAACCTTAACACTAACCTGAACACAAACCCAAACTGTAGCCCTAACCCTAAAAATAACCCTCACCCTATCCTAAACTTCATCCAAACCCTAACCCTAACCTTAACCCTAAACCTACACCAAACCCAAAACCTAACCCTAAACCTAACTCCGACCATAACGCTAGTCCACAAGAACCCTGAACCTAACCCATAGAATAGCCCTGAACCTTACCCTAAACCTAATCCTAACCCTAACCTCGACCCTAAATAGAGCACTAACTCTAACCCTAAACCTGAACCTAAACCTAAATCTTACCCGACACCTAACCCTAATCCTAAACCTAACACTAACTCTAACTCTAACACTAATCATAATACTTACCCTAAACCCTCACCTTAACTCTAAAACTAACCGTAACCCTCACCCTAACTCCTAACCGTATGCCCAACCCTAACCCTAATGCTATCCCTAAACCTAACCCTAACACTAACCTGCACCCCTAAGCCCTAAAAATAACCCTAACCCTAACCCAAACCCTAACCCCTAACACCAAAGTCTAACCCAAACCTTAACCCTAAATTTCACCCTAACCCTAACACTAACCCTAAACCTAATCATAAACCTAACCCTAACCCTAAACCAAACCTAACCATGACCCAAACCACAATGCCTAACCAGAATCCTCACCCAAACCCTAACCCTAAACTACACCTCTATCCCCTAACACCTTACCATAACCATAATCCTAACCCTCCCCAAACCTCCCCCTAAACCTAACCCTCAGCCCAACCACAATGCCTAACACAAACCGGAACCCTAACCCTAAGCGTAACACTAAACTTAACCCTGACCTAAAATCTAACCCTAACCCTAAAACTAAACAGAACCCGTAAACTTAACCCTCAACATAACTTTAACACTAACCTGAAAACTAACCTAAACCTTAGCCATAACACTAACCCTAACCCTCATCCTATTTTAAACTTCAGGCTATCCCTAACCTAAAGCAAACCCTACCTATAAGCCTGACCCTACCCCTAAACCTAACCCTAACCTTAACCTTGGCGCACCTGGAACCCTAAACCGAACCCTTAAAATAACTCTGACCCTAACCCTCAACCTAAACCTAATACTAATCCTAACCCTGACCCTAACCCTAACCTTACCTTAACCCTAACTTTAACCCTACCATAAACTTAAACCTAATCCTAACTCTAACCCTAACCCTAACCGTAACACACAAAACCCTCACCTTAACTGTAAACGTAACTCTAAATCTTACCCTAACCCTAAACTTAACCCTAAATATAACCCTACCCTACACCTAACTGAAACACTAACCCCAACCCTAAGTCTAACACTAATCCTTAGCCTAAACCTGACCTTTACCCTAAACCTAACCCTAACCACTTTCCCTAACTCTAACCCTAACCGTAACCCTACCCCACACCCTAACCCTAACCCTAACCCTAAACTGAACCCTCACCCTTAACCAAATTTCACCCGAACCATAACCCTAAAGCTTCCCTAACTTCATTCAAACCCTAATCCTAACCAAAACTGAAACTAACCCAACACCTAACTCTAACCGTAACACTAATCCTAAACCTAACCCTAACCCTGACCTTAACCTGAACCCTGAACCGTAACCCTAACTCTCACACTTAACATAAACTTCGTCCTAACCCTAACACTAAACATAACACTAAATCTCCTCCTAACCCTGACCCTAACCCTAATCCTAACCATAAACCTAAACCTAACCCGAAACTTAACCCTAACCCTGACCCTAACTCTTACTCTAAGCCTAATCCTAACGCTAAAACTTACCCTAAACTCTCAGGTTAAATGAAAACCTAGCACTAGCCCTCGCCGTAACTTCTAAACCTCACCTCAACCCTTAACCTAACCCTATCTCTAACGTTAACCTAGCCCTAAACCTAACCATGACTTAACCCTAACACTTACCCTAACCCTAACCCTCAATCTAACCTTAACCCTATACCTAATCCTAACATTAACCCTAACCCCTAAACCCTAACCCTAACTCTAAGCTCAAACCTAAACCTTAACTTCAACTTCACCCTTATCCTAACCCTAAACCGAACCCTGACCCTAAACCTAACCCTAAACCTGACCCTAACCTTAACCCAAACACCTAACCCTAACGCTAACTCTAACACTCATCCTTAACCTAAACTTCACCCTAAACCTAAGCCTAACCTAAACCCTAAATCTAAACCTAACCCTAAACTATCCCCTCACTCTAGCACTAACTCTAAACCTAACCCTAACCGAAATACCCTAAAACATCAGCTTCACTGAAAACCTAACACTAACCCTCACACGAACCCCTAACCCTTTCCCTAAACCTAACCCTATCCCTAATACTAAGCCTAGCCCTGACTTAAACAGAACCCTTATCCTAAGCCTAAACTTAACCCTAACCTTAACTCTATACTAAACCTAACACTAAACCTAACAATAACCCTAAACCTGCCCCTCACCCTAACCCTAAACCCTAGCACTAACTCTAACTGTAAACCTAACCCTAACCCTAACCTAGCCTTTACCGTAAACATAGCCTTAACCCTAACTTTACCCCTACCCTGACCCTAAGCCTATGCCTAACCCTAACACTAATCTGAACCCTAACTCTAACCTTAACCCTAAAACTTACCCTAACCCTCACTATTAACTGAAACTTCACCCTAACTCTAACCCTAACTGTAACTCTAACCCTAACCCTAACACTTACCCTAAACCCTCACCTGAACTGTAAACCTAACCCTAACTCTCACACTAACCTCTAACCCTATCCCCAACCCTAAACCTAATGCTATCCCTAAACTTATCCCTGACCCTAACCCTAAAACAAACAGTAACCCTAATCTAACCCTAACCCTAACATTAACCTAAACTTAACCCTACCCTAACCATAAACCTAAACCTAACACCCTAAACCTAACCTCTACCACTAACTATAAACCTACGACTAATCCTAACTCTTATCCTAACCCTCACCCTTAACGTAAACTTCACACTAACCCTAAACCTACCCCTAACCTTAAACATACCCCCTAATCCTAACCCGAACCCTAAAACTAACCTTAACACTAACCTGAACACAAACCCAAACTGTAGCCCTAACCCTAAAAATAACCCTCACCCTATCCTAAACTTCATCCAAACCCTAACCCTAACCTTAACCCTAAACCTACACCAAACCCAAAACCTAACCCTAAACCTAACTCCGACCATAACGCTAGTCCACAAGAACCCTGAACCTAACCCATAGAATAGCCCTGAACCTTACCCTAAACCTAATCCTAACCCTAACCTCGACCCTAAATAGAGCACTAACTCTAACCCTAAACCTGAACCTAAACCTAAATCTTACCCGACACCTAACCCTAATCCTAAACCTAACACTAACTCTAACTCTAACACTAATCATAATACTTACCCTAAACCCTCACCTTAACTCTAAAACTAACCGTAACCCTCACCCTAACTCCTAACCGTATGCCCAACCCTAACCCTAATGCTATCCCTAAACCTAACCCTAACACTAACCTGCACCCCTAAGCCCTAAAAATAACCCTAACCCTAACCCAAACCCTAACCCCTAACACCAAAGTCTAACCCAAACCTTAACCCTAAATTTCACCCTAACCCTAACACTAACCCTAAACCTAATCATAAACCTAACCCTAACCCTAAACCAAACCTAACCATGACCCAAACCACAATGCCTAACCAGAATCCTCACCCAAACCCTAACCCTAAACTACACCTCTATCCCCTAACACCTTACCATAACCATAATCCTAACCCTCCCCAACCCTCCCCCTAAACCTAACCCTCAGCCCAACCACAATGCCTAACACAAACCGGAACCCTAACCCTAAGCGTAACACTAAACTTAACCCTGACCTAAAATCTAACCCTAACCCTAAAACTAAACAGAACCCGTAAACTTAACCCTCAACATAACTTTAACACTAACCTGAAAACTAACCTAAACCTTAGCCATAACACTAACCCTAACCCTCATCCTATTTTAAACTTCAGGCTATCCCTAACCTAAAGCAAACCCTACCTATAAGCCTGACCCTACCCCTAAACCTAACCCTAACCTTAACCTTGGCGCACCTGGAACCCTAAACCGAACCCTTAAAATAACTCTGACCCTAACCCTCAACCTAAACCTAATACTAATCCTAACCCTGACCCTAACCCTAACCTTACCTTAACCCTAACTTTAACCCTACCATAAACTTAAACCTAATCCTAACTCTAACCCTAACCCTAACCGTAACACACAAAACCCTCACCTTAACTGTAAACGTAACTCTAAATCTTACCCTAACCCTAAACTTAACCCTAAATATAACCCTACCCTACACCTAACTGAAACACTAACCCCAACCCTAAGTCTAACACTAATCCTTAGCCTAAACCTGACCTTTACCCTAAACCTAACCCTAACCACTTTCCCTAACTCTAACCCTAACCGTAACCCTACCCCACACCCTAACCCTAACCCTAACCCTAAACTGAACCCTCACCCTTAACCAAATTTCACCCGAACCATAACCCTAAAGCTTCCCTAACTTCATTCAAACCCTAATCCTAACCAAAACTGAAACTAACCCAACACCTAACTCTAACCGTAACACTAATCCTAAACCTAACCCTAACCCTGACCTTAACCTGAACCCTGAACCGTAACCCTAACTCTCACACTTAACATAAACTTCGTCCTAACCCTAACACTAAACATAACACTAAATCTCCTCCTAACCCTGACCCTAACCCTAATCCTAACCATAAACCTAAACCTAACCCGAAACTTAACCCTAACCCTGACCCTAACTCTTACTCTAAGCCTAATCCTAACGCTAAAACTTACCCTAAACTCTCAGGTTAAATGAAAACCTAGCACTAGCCCTCACCGTAACTTCTAAACCTCACCTCAACCCTTAACCTAACCCTATCTCTAACGTTAACCTAGCCCTAAACCTAACCATGACTTAACCCTAACACTTACCCTAACCCTAACCCTCAATCTAACCTTAACCCTATACCTAATCCTAACATTAACCCTAACCCCTAAACCCTAACCCTAACTCTAAGCTCAAACCTAAACCTTAACTTCAACTTCACCCTTATCCTAACCCTAAACCGAACCCTGACCCTAAACCTAACCCTAAACCTGACCCTAACCTTAACCCAAACACCTAACCCTAACGCTAACTCTAACACTCATCCTTAACCTAAACTTCACCCTAAACCTAAGCCTAACCTAAACCCTAAATCTAAACCTAACCCTAAACTATCCCCTCACTCTAGCACTAACTCTAAACCTAACCCTAACCGAAATACCCTAAAACATCAGCTTCACTGAAAACCTAACACTAACCCTCACACGAACCCCTAACCCTTTCCCTAAACCTAACCCTATCCCTAATACTAAGCCTAGCCCTGACTTAAACAGAACCCTTATCCTAAGCCTAAACTTAACCCTAACCTTAACTCTATACTAAACCTAACACTAAACCTAACAATAACCCTAAACCTGCCCCTCACCCTAACCCTAAACCCTAGCACTAACTCTAACTGTAAACCTAACCCTAACCCTAACCTAGCCTTTACCGTAAACATAGCCTTAACCCTAACTTTACCCCTACCCTGACCCTAAGCCTATGCCTAACCCTAACACTAATCTGAACCCTAACTCTAACCTTAACCCTAAAACTTACCCTAACCCTCACTATTAACTGAAACTTCACCCTAACTCTAACCCTAACTGTAACTCTAACCCTAACCCTAACACTTACCCTAAACCCTCACCTGAACTGTAAACCTAACCCTAACTCTCACACTAACCCCTAACCCTATCCCCAACCCTAAACCTAATGCTATCCCTAAACTTATCCCTGACCCTAACCCTAAAACAAACAGTAACCCTAATCTAACCCTAACCCTAACATTAACCTAAACTTAACCCTACCCTAACCATAAACCTAAACCTAACACCCTAAACCTAACCTCTACCACTAACTATAAACCTACGACTAATCCTAACTCTTATCCTAACCCTCACCCTTAACGTAAACTTCACACTAACCCTAAACCTACCCCTAACCTTAAACATACCCCCTAATCCTAACCCGAACCCTAAAACTAACCTTAACACTAACCTGAACACAAACCCAAACTGTAGCCCTAACCCTAAAAATAACCCTCACCCTATCCTAAACTTCATCCAAACCCTAACCCTAACCTTAACCCTAAACCTACACCAAACCCAAAACCTAACCCTAAACCTAACTCCGACCATAACGCTAGTCCACAAGAACCCTGAACCTAACCCATAGAATAGCCCTGAACCTTACCCTAAACCTAATCCTAACCCTAACCTCGACCCTAAATAGAGCACTAACTCTAACCCTAAACCTGAACCTAAACCTAAATCTTACCCGACACCTAACCCTAATCCTAAACCTAACACTAACTCTAACTCTAACACTAATCATAATACTTACCCTAAACCCTCACCTTAACTCTAAAACTAACCGTAACCCTCACCCTAACTCCTAACCGTATGCCCAACCCTAACCCTAATGCTATCCCTAAACCTAACCCTAACACTAACCTGCACCCCTAAGCCCTAAAAATAACCCTAACCCTAACCCAAACCCTAACCCCTAACACCAAAGTCTAACCCAAACCTTAACCCTAAATTTCACCCTAACCCTAACACTAACCCTAAACCTAATCATAAACCTAACCCTAACCCTAAACCAAACCTAACCATGACCCAAACCACAATGCCTAACCAGAATCCTCACCCAAACCCTAACCCTAAACTACACCTCTATCCCCTAACACCTTACCATAACCATAATCCTAACCCTCCCCAACCCTCCCCCTAAACCTAACCCTCAGCCCAACCACAATGCCTAACACAAACCGGAACCCTAACCCTAAGCGTAACACTAAACTTAACCCTGACCTAAAATCTAACCCTAACCCTAAAACTAAACAGAACCCGTAAACTTAACCCTCAACATAACTTTAACACTAACCTGAAAACTAACCTAAACCTTAGCCATAACACTAACCCTAACCCTCATCCTATTTTAAACTTCAGGCTATCCCTAACCTAAAGCAAACCCTACCTATAAGCCTGACCCTACCCCTAAACCTAACCCTAACCTTAACCTTGGCGCACCTGGAACCCTAAACCGAACCCTTAAAATAACTCTGACCCTAACCCTCAACCTAAACCTAATACTAATCCTAACCCTGACCCTAACCCTAACCTTACCTTAACCCTAACTTTAACCCTACCATAAACTTAAACCTAATCCTAACTCTAACCCTAACCCTAACCGTAACACACAAAACCCTCACCTTAACTGTAAACGTAACTCTAAATCTTACCCTAACCCTAAACTTAACCCTAAATATAACCCTACCCTACACCTAACTGAAACACTAACCCCAACCCTAAGTCTAACACTAATCCTTAGCCTAAACCTGACCTTTACCCTAAACCTAACCCTAACCACTTTCCCTAACTCTAACCCTAACCGTAACCCTACCCCACACCCTAACCCTAACCCTAACCCTAAACTGAACCCTCACCCTTAACCAAATTTCACCCGAACCATAACCCTAAAGCTTCCCTAACTTCATTCAAACCCTAATCCTAACCAAAACTGAAACTAACCCAACACCTAACTCTAACCGTAACACTAATCCTAAACCTAACCCTAACCCTGACCTTAACCTGAACCCTGAACCGTAACCCTAACTCTCACACTTAACATAAACTTCGTCCTAACCCTAACACTAAACATAACACTAAATCTCCTCCTAACCCTGACCCTAACCCTAATCCTAACCATAAACCTAAACCTAACCCGAAACTTAACCCTAACCCTGACCCTAACTCTTACTCTAAGCCTAATCCTAACGCTAAAACTTACCCTAAACTCTCAGGTTAAATGAAAACCTAGCACTAGCCCTCACCGTAACTTCTAAACCTCACCTCAACCCTTAACCTAACCCTATCTCTAACGTTAACCTAGCCCTAAACCGAACCATGACTTAACCCTAACACTTACCCTAACCCTAACCCTCAATCTAACCTTAACCCTATACCTAATCCTAACATTAACCCTAACCCCTAAACCCTAACCCTAACTCTAAGCTCAAACCTAAACCTTAACTTCAACTTCACCCTTATCCTAACCCTAAACCGAACCCTGACCCTAAACCTAACCCTAAACCTGACCCTAACCTTAACCCAAACACCTAACCCTAACGCTAACTCTAACACTCATCCTTAACCTAAACTTCACCCTAAACCTAAGCCTAACCTAAACCCTAAATCTAAACCTAACCCTAAACTATCCCCTCACTCTAGCACTAACTCTAAACCTAACCCTAACCGAAATACCCTAAAACATCAGCTTCACTGAAAACCTAACACTAACCCTCACACGAACCCCTAACCCTTTCCCTAAACCTAACCCTATCCCTAATACTAAGCCTAGCCCTGACTTAAACAGAACCCTTATCCTAAGCCTAAACTTAACCCTAACCTTAACTCTATACTAAACCTAACACTAAACCTAACAATAACCCTAAACCTGACCCTCACCCTAACCCTAAACCCTAGCACTAACTCTAACTGTAAACCTAACCCTAACCCTAACCTAGCCTTTACCGTAAACATAGCCTTAACCCTAACTTTACCCCTACCCTGACCCTAAGCCTATGCCTAACCCTAACACTAATCTTAACCCTAACTCTAACCTTAACCCTAAAACTTACCCTAACCCTCACTATTAACTGAAACTTCACCCTAACTCTAACCCTAACTGTAACTCTAACCCTAACCCTAACACTTACCCTAAACCCTCACCTGAACTGTAAACCTAACCCTAACTCTCACACTAACCTCTAACCCTATCCCCAACCCTAAACCTAATGCTATCCCTAAACTTATCCCTGACCCTAACCCTAAAACAAACAGTAACCCTAATCTAACCCTAACCCTAACATTAACCTAAACTTAACCCTACCCTAACCATAAACCTAAACCTAACACCCTAAACCTAACCTCTACCACTAACTATAAACCTACGACTAATCCTAACTCTTATCCTAACCCTCACCCTTAACGTAAACTTCACACTAACCCTAAACCTACCCCTAACCTTAAACATACCCCCTAATCCTAACCCGAACCCTAAAACTAACCTTAACACTAACCTGAACACAAACCCAAACTGTAGCCCTAACCCTAAAAATAACCCTCACCCTATCCTAAACTTCATCCAAACCCTAACCCTAACCTTAACCCTAAACCTACACCAAACCCAAAACCTAACCCTAAACCTAACTCCGACCATAACGCTAGTCCACAAGAACCCTGAACCTAACCCATAGAATAGCCCTGAACCTTACCCTAAACCTAATCCTAACCCTAACCTCGACCCTAAATAGAGCACTAACTCTAACCCTAAACCTGAACCTAAACCTAAATCTTACCCGACACCTAACCCTAATCCTAAGCCTAACACTAACTCTAACTCTAACACTAATCATAATACTTACCCTAAACCCTCACCTTAACTCTAAAACTAACCGTAACCCTCACCCTAACTCCTAACCGTATGCCCAACCCTAACCCTAATGCTATCCCTAAACCTAACCCTAACACTAACCTGCACCCCTAAGCCCTAAAAATAACCCTAACCCTAACCCAAACCCTAACCCCTAACACCAAAGTCTAACCCAAACCTTAACCCTAAATTTCACCCTAACCCTAACACTAACCCTAAACCTAATCATAAACCTAACCCTAACCCTAAACCAAACCTAACCATGACCCAAACCACAATGCCTAACCAGAATCCTCACCCAAACCCTAACCCTAAACTACACCTCTATCCCCTAACACCTTACCATAACCATAATCCTAACCCTCCCCAACCCTCCCCCTAAACCTAACCCTCAGCCCAACCACAATGCCTAACACAAACCGGAACCCTAACCCTAAGCGTAACACTAAACTTAACCCTGACCTAAAATCTAACCCTAACCCTAAAACTAAACAGAACCCGTAAACTTAACCCTCAACATAACTTTAACACTAACCTGAAAACTAACCTAAACCTTAGCCATAACACTAACCCTAACCCTCATCCTATTTTAAACTTCAGGCTATCCCTAACCTAAAGCAAACCCTACCTATAAGCCTAACCCTACCCCTAAACCTAACCCTAACCTTAACCTTGGCGCACCTGGAACCCTAAACCGAACCCTTAAAATAACTCTGACCCTAACCCTCAACCTAAACCTAATACTAATCCTAACCCTGACCCTAACCCTAACCTTACCTTAACCCTAACTTTAACCCTACCATAAACTTAAACCTAATCCTAACTCTAACCCTAACCCTAACCGTAACACACAAAACCCTCACCTTAACTGTAAACGTAACTCTAAATCTTACCCTAACCCTAAACTTAACCCTAAATATAACCCTACCCTACACCTAACTGAAACACTAACCCCAACCCTAAGTCTAACACTAATCCTTAGCCTAAACCTGACCTTTACCCTAAACCTAACCCTAACCACTTTCCCTAACTCTAACCCTAACCGTAACCCTACCCCACACCCTAACCCTAACCCTAACCCTAAACTGAACCCTCACCCTTAACCAAATTTCACCCGAACCATAACCCTAAAGCTTCCCTAACTTCATTCAAACCCTAATCCTAACCAAAACTGAAACTAACCCAACACCTAACTCTAACCGTAACACTAATCCTAAACCTAACCCTAACCCTGACCTTAACCTGAACCCTGAACCGTAACCCTAACTCTCACACTTAACATAAACTTCGTCCTAACCCTAACACTAAACATAACACTAAATCTCCTCCTAACCCTGACCCTAACCCTAATCCTAACCATAAACCTAAACCTAACCCGAAACTTAACCCTAACCCTGACCCTAACTCTTACTCTAAGCCTAATCCTAACGCTAAAACTTACCCTAAACTCTCAGGTTAAATGAAAACCTAGCACTAGCCCTCACCGTAACTTCTAAACCTCACCTCAACCCTTAACCTAACCCTATCTCTAACGTTAACCTAGCCCTAAACCTAACCATGACTTAACCCTAACACTTACCCTAACCCTAACCCTCAATCTAACCTTAACCCTATACCTAATCCTAACATTAACCCTAACCCCTAAACCCTAACCCTAACTCTAAGCTCAAACCTAAACCTTAACTTCAACTTCACCCTTATCCTAACCCTAAACCGAACCCTGACCCTAAACCTAACCCTAAACCTGACCCTAACCTTAACCCAAACACCTAACCCTAACGCTAACTCTAACACTCATCCTTAACCTAAACTTCACCCTAAACCTAAGCCTAACCTAAACCCTAAATCTAAACCTAACCCTAAACTATCCCCTCACTCTAGCACTAACTCTAAACCTAACCCTAACCGAAATACCCTAAAACATCAGCTTCACTGAAAACCTAACACTAACCCTCACACGAACCCCTAACCCTTTCCCTAAACCTAACCCTATCCCTAATACTAAGCCTAGCCCTGACTTAAACAGAACCCTTATCCTAAGCCTAAACTTAACCCTAACCTTAACTCTATACTAAACCTAACACTAAACCTAACAATAACCCTAAACCTGCCCCTCACCCTAACCCTAAACCCTAGCACTAACTCTAACTGTAAACCTAACCCTAACCCTAACCTAGCCTTTACCGTAAACATAGCCTTAACCCTAACTTTACCCCTACCCTGACCCTAAGCCTATGCCTAACCCTAACACTAATCTGAACCCTAACTCTAACCTTAACCCTAAAACTTACCCTAACCCTCACTATTAACTGAAACTTCACCCTAACTCTAACCCTAACTGTAACTCTAACCCTAACCCTAACACTTACCCTAAACCCTCACCTGAACTGTAAACCTAACCCTAACTCTCACACTAACCCCTAACCCTATCCCCAACCCTAAACCTAATGCTATCCCTAAACTTATCCCTGACCCTAACCCTAAAACAAACAGTAACCCTAATCTAACCCTAACCCTAACATTAACCTAAACTTAACCCTACCCTAACCATAAACCTAAACCTAACACCCTAAACCTAACCTCTACCACTAACTATAAACCTACGACTAATCCTAACTCTTATCCTAACCCTCACCCTTAACGTAAACTTCACACTAACCCTAAACCTACCCCTAACCTTAAACATACCCCCTAATCCTAACCCGAACCCTAAAACTAACCTTAACACTAACCTGAACACAAACCCAAACTGTAGCCCTAACCCTAAAAATAACCCTCACCCTATCCTAAACTTCATCCAAACCCTAACCCTAACCTTAACCCTAAACCTACACCAAACCCAAAACCTAACCCTAAACCTAACTCCGACCATAACGCTAGTCCACAAGAACCCTGAACCTAACCCATAGAATAGCCCTGAACCTTACCCTAAACCTAATCCTAACCCTAACCTCGACCCTAAATAGAGCACTAACTCTAACCCTAAACCTGAACCTAAACCTAAATCTTACCCGACACCTAACCCTAATCCTAAACCTAACACTAACTCTAACTCTAACACTAATCATAATACTTACCCTAAACCCTCACCTTAACTCTAAAACTAACCGTAACCCTCACCCTAACTCCTAACCGTATGCCCAACCCTAACCCTAATGCTATCCCTAAACCTAACCCTAACACTAACCTGCACCCCTAAGCCCTAAAAATAACCCTAACCCTAACCCAAACCCTAACCCCTAACACCAAAGTCTAACCCAAACCTTAACCCTAAATTTCACCCTAACCCTAACACTAACCCTAAACCTAATCATAAACCTAACCCTAACCCTAAACCAAACCTAACCATGACCCAAACCACAATGCCTAACCAGAATCCTCACCCAAACCCTAACCCTAAACTACACCTCTATCCCCTAACACCTTACCATAACCATAATCCTAACCCTCCCCAACCCTCCCCCTAAACCTAACCCTCAGCCCAACCACAATGCCTAACACAAACCGGAACCCTAACCCTAAGCGTAACACTAAACTTAACCCTGACCTAAAATCTAACCCTAACCCTAAAACTAAACAGAACCCGTAAACTTAACCCTCAACATAACTTTAACACTAACCTGAAAACTAACCTAAACCTTAGCCATAACACTAACCCTAACCCTCATCCTATTTTAAACTTCAGGCTATCCCTAACCTAAAGCAAACCCTACCTATAAGCCTGACCCTACCCCTAAACCTAACCCTAACCTTAACCTTGGCGCACCTGGAACCCTAAACCGAACCCTTAAAATAACTCTGACCCTAACCCTCAACCTAAACCTAATACTAATCCTAACCCTGACCCTAACCCTAACCTTACCTTAACCCTAACTTTAACCCTACCATAAACTTAAACCTAATCCTAACTCTAACCCTAACCCTAACCGTAACACACAAAACCCTCACCTTAACTGTAAACGTAACTCTAAATCTTACCCTAACCCTAAACTTAACCCTAAATATAACCCTACCCTACACCTAACTGAAACACTAACCCCAACCCTAAGTCTAACACTAATCCTTAGCCTAAACCTGACCTTTACCCTAAACCTAACCCTAACCACTTTCCCTAACTCTAACCCTAACCGTAACCCTACCCCACACCCTAACCCTAACCCTAACCCTAAACTGAACCCTCACCCTTAACCAAATTTCACCCGAACCATAACCCTAAAGCTTCCCTAACTTCATTCAAACCCTAATCCTAACCAAAACTGAAACTAACCCAACACCTAACTCTAACCGTAACACTAATCCTAAACCTAACCCTAACCCTGACCTTAACCTGAACCCTGAACCGTAACCCTAACTCTCACACTTAACATAAACTTCGTCCTAACCCTAACACTAAACATAACACTAAATCTCCTCCTAACCCTGACCCTAACCCTAATCCTAACCATAAACCTAAACCTAACCCGAAACTTAACCCTAACCCTGACCCTAACTCTTACTCTAAGCCTAATCCTAACGCTAAAACTTACCCTAAACTCTCAGGTTAAATGAAAACCTAGCACTAGCCCTCACCGTAACTTCTAAACCTCACCTCAACCCTTAACCTAACCCTATCTCTAACGTTAACCTAGCCCTAAACCTAACCATGACTTAACCCTAACACTTACCCTAACCCTAACCCTCAATCTAACCTTAACCCTATACCTAATCCTAACATTAACCCTAACCCCTAAACCCTAACCCTAACTCTAAGCTCAAACCTAAACCTTAACTTCAACTTTACCCTTATCCTAACCCTAAACCGAACCCTGACCCTAAACCTAACCCTAAACCTGACCCTAACCTTAACCCAAACACCTAACCCTAACGCTAACTCTAACACTCATCCTTAACCTAAACTTCACCCTAAACCTAAGCCTAACCTAAACCCTAAATCTAAACCTAACCCTAAACTATCCCCTCACTCTAGCACTAACTCTAAACCTAACCCTAACCGAAATACCCTAAAACATCAGCTTCACTGAAAACCTAACACTAACCCTCACACGAACCCCTAACCCTTTCCCTAAACCTAACCCTATCCCTAATACTAAGCCTAGCCCTGACTTAAACAGAACCCTTATCCTAAGCCTAAACTTAACCCTAACCTTAACTCTATACTAAACCTAACACTAAACCTAACAATAACCCTAAACCTGCCCCTCACCCTAACCCTAAACCCTAGCACTAACTCTAACTGTAAACCTAACCCTAACCCTAACCTAGCCTTTACCGTAAACATAGCCTTAACCCTAACTTTACCCCTACCCTGACCCTAAGCCTATGCCTAACCCTAACACTAATCTGAACCCTAACTCTAACCTTAACCCTAAAACTTACCCTAACCCTCACTATTAACTGAAACTTCACCCTAACTCTAACCCTAACTGTAACTCTAACCCTAACCCTAACACTTACCCTAAACCCTCACCTGAACTGTAAACCTAACCCTAACTCTCACACTAACCCCTAACCCTATCCCCAACCCTAAACCTAATGCTATCCCTAAACTTATCCCTGACCCTAACCCTAAAACAAACAGTAACCCTAATCTAACCCTAACCCTAACATTAACCTAAACTTAACCCTACCCTAACCATAAACCTAAACCTAACACCCTAAACCTAACCTCTACCACTAACTATAAACCTACGACTAATCCTAACTCTTATCCTAACCCTCACCCTTAACGTAAACTTCACACTAACCCTAAACCTACCCCTAACCTTAAACATACCCCCTAATCCTAACCCGAACCCTAAAACTAACCTTAACACTAACCTGAACACAAACCCAAACTGTAGCCCTAACCCTAAAAATAACCCTCACCCTATCCTAAACTTCATCCAAACCCTAACCCTAACCTTAACCCTAAACCTACACCAAACCCAAAACCTAACCCTAAACCTAACTCCGACCATAACGCTAGTCCACAAGAACCCTGAACCTAACCCATAGAATAGCCCTGAACCTTACCCTAAACCTAATCCTAACCCTAACCTCGACCCTAAATAGAGCACTAACTCTAACCCTAAACCTGAACCTAAACCTAAATCTTACCCGACACCTAACCCTAATCCTAAACCTAACACTAACTCTAACTCTAACACTAATCATAATAAAAAATACTTACCCTAAACCCTCACCTTAACTCTAAAACTAACCGTAACCCTCACCCTAACTCCTAACCGTATGCCCAACCCTAACCCTAATGCTATCCCTAAACCTAACCCTAACACTAACCTGCACCCCTAAGCCCTAAAAATAACCCTAACCCTAACCCAAACCCTAACCCCTAACACCAAAGTCTAACCCAAACCTTAACCCTAAATTTCACCCTAACCCTAACACTAACCCTAAACCTAATCATAAACCTAACCCTAACCCTAAACCAAACCTAACCATGACCCAAACCACAATGCCTAACCAGAATCCTCACCCAAACCCTAACCCTAAACTACACCTCTATCCCCTAACACCTTACCATAACCATAATCCTAACCCTCCCCAACCCTCCCCCTAAACCTAACCCTCAGCCCAACCACAATGCCTAACACAAACCGGAACCCTAACCCTAAGCGTAACACTAAACTTAACCCTGACCTAAAATCTAACCCTAACCCTAAAACTAAACAGAACCCGTAAACTTAACCCTCAACATAACTTTAACACTAACCTGAAAACTAACCTAAACCTTAGCCATAACACTAACCCTAACCCTCATCCTATTTTAAACTTCAGGCTATCCCTAACCTAAAGCAAACCCTACCTATAAGCCTGACCCTACCCCTAAACCTAACCCTAACCTTAACCTTGGCGCACCTGGAACCCTAAACCGAACCCTTAAAATAACTCTGACCCTAACCCTCAACCTAAACCTAATACTAATCCTAACCCTGACCCTAACCCTAACCTTACCTTAACCCTAACTTTAACCCTACCATAAACTTAAACCTAATCCTAACTCTAACCCTAACCCTAACCGTAACACACAAAACCCTCACCTTAACTGTAAACGTAACTCTAAATCTTACCCTAACCCTAAACTTAACCCTAAATATAACCCTACCCTACACCTAACTGAAACACTAACCCCAACCCTAAGTCTAACACTAATCCTTAGCCTAAACCTGACCTTTACCCTAAACCTAACCCTAACCACTTTCCCTAACTCTAACCCTAACCGTAACCCTACCCCACACCCTAACCCTAACCCTAACCCTAAACTGAACCCTCACCCTTAACCAAATTTCACCCGAACCATAACCCTAAAGCTTCCCTAACTTCATTCAAACCCTAATCCTAACCAAAACTGAAACTAACCCAACACCTAACTCTAACCGTAACACTAATCCTAAACCTAACCCTAACCCTGACCTTAACCTGAACCCTGAACCGTAACCCTAACTCTCACACTTAACATAAACTTCGTCCTAACCCTAACACTAAACATAACACTAAATCTCCTCCTAACCCTGACCCTAACCCTAATCCTAACCATAAACCTAAACCTAACCCGAAACTTAACCCTAACCCTGACCCTAACTCTTACTCTAAGCCTAATCCTAACGCTAAAACTTACCCTAAACTCTCAGGTTAAATGAAAACCTAGCACTAGCCCTCACCGTAACTTCTAAACCTCACCTCAACCCTTAACCTAACCCTATCTCTAACGTTAACCTAGCCCTAAACCGAACCATGACTTAACCCTAACACTTACCCTAACCCTAACCCTCAATCTAACCTTAACCCTATACCTAATCCTAACATTAACCCTAACCCCTAAACCCTAACCCTAACTCTAAGCTCAAACCTAAACCTTAACTTCAACTTCACCCTTATCCTAACCCTAAACCGAACCCTGACCCTAAACCTAACCCTAAACCTGACCCTAACCTTAACCCAAACACCTAACCCTAACGCTAACTCTAACACTCATCCTTAACCTAAACTTCACCCTAAACCTAAGCCTAACCTAAACCCTAAATCTAAACCTAACCCTAAACTATCCCCTCACTCTAGCACTAACTCTAAACCTAACCCTAACCGAAATACCCTAAAACATCAGCTTCACTGAAAACCTAACACTAACCCTCACACGAACCCCTAACCCTTTCCCTAAACCTAACCCTATCCCTAATACTAAGCCTAGCCCTGACTTAAACAGAACCCTTATCCTAAGCCTAAACTTAACCCTAACCTTAACTCTATACTAAACCTAACACTAAACCTAACAATAACCCTAAACCTGCCCCTCACCCTAACCCTAAACCCTAGCACTAACTCTAACTGTAAACCTAACCCTAACCCTAACCTAGCCTTTACCGTAAACATAGCCTTAACCCTAACTTTACCCCTACCCTGACCCTAAGCCTATGCCTAACCCTAACACTAATCTGAACCCTAACTCTAACCTTAACCCTAAAACTTACCCTAACCCTCACTATTAACTGAAACTTCACCCTAACTCTAACCCTAACTGTAACTCTAACCCTAACCCTAACACTTACCCTAAACCCTCACCTGAACTGTAAACCTAACCCTAACTCTCACACTAACCTCTAACCCTATCCCCAACCCTAAACCTAATGCTATCCCTAAACTTATCCCTGACCCTAACCCTAAAACAAACAGTAACCCTAATCTAACCCTAACCCTAACATTAACCTAAACTTAACCCTACCCTAACCATAAACCTAAACCTAACACCCTAAACCTAACCTCTACCACTAACTATAAACCTACGACTAATCCTAACTCTTATCCTAACCCTCACCCTTAACGTAAACTTCACACTAACCCTAAACCTACCCCTAACCTTAAACATACCCCCTAATCCTAACCCGAACCCTAAAACTAACCTTAACACTAACCTGAACACAAACCCAAACTGTAGCCCTAACCCTAAAAATAACCCTCACCCTATCCTAAACTTCATCCAAACCCTAACCCTAACCTTAACCCTAAACCTACACCAAACCCAAAACCTAACCCTAAACCTAACTCCGACCATAACGCTAGTCCACAAGAACCCTGAACCTAACCCATAGAATAGCCCTGAACCTTACCCTAAACCTAATCCTAACCCTAACCTCGACCCTAAATAGAGCACTAACTCTAACCCTAAACCTGAACCTAAACCTAAATCTTACCCGACACCTAACCCTAATCCTAAACCTAACACTAACTCTAACTCTAACACTAATCATAATACTTACCCTAAACCCTCACCTTAACTCTAAAACTAACCGTAACCCTCACCCTAACTCCTAACCGTATGCCCAACCCTAACCCTAATGCTATCCCTAAACCTAACCCTAACACTAACCTGCACCCCTAAGCCCTAAAAATAACCCTAACCCTAACCCAAACCCTAACCCCTAACACCAAAGTCTAACCCAAACCTTAACCCTAAATTTCACCCTAACCCTAACACTAACCCTAAACCTAATCATAAACCTAACCCTAACCCTAAACCAAACCTAACCATGACCCAAACCACAATGCCTAACCAGAATCCTCACCCAAACCCTAACCCTAAACTACACCTCTATCCCCTAACACCTTACCATAACCATAATCCTAACCCTCCCCAACCCTCCCCCTAAACCTAACCCTCACCCCAACCACAATGCCTAACACAAACCGGAACCCTAACCCTAAGCGTAACACTAAACTTAACCCTGACCTAAAATCTAACCCTAACCCTAAAACTAAACAGAACCCGTAAACTTAACCCTCAACATAACTTTAACACTAACCTGAAAACTAACCTAAACCTTAGCCATAACACTAACCCTAACCCTCATCCTATTTTAAACTTCAGGCTATCCCTAACCTAAAGCAAACCCTACCTATAAGCCTAACCCTACCCCTAAACCTAACCCTAACCTTAACCTTGGCGCACCTGGAACCCTAAACCGAACCCTTAAAATAACTCTGACCCTAACCCTCAACCTAAACCTAATACTAATCCTAACCCTGACCCTAACCCTAACCTTACCTTAACCCTAACTTTAACCCTACCATAAACTTAAACCTAATCCTAACTCTAACCCTAACCCTAACCGTAACACACAAAACCCTCACCTTAACTGTAAACGTAACTCTAAATCTTACCCTAACCCTAAACTTAACCCTAAATATAACCCTACCCTACACCTAACTGAAACACTAACCCCAACCCTAAGTCTAACACTAATCCTTAGCCTAAACCTGACCTTTACCCTAAACCTAACCCTAACCACTTTCCCTAACTCTAACCCTAACCGTAACCCTACCCCACACCCTAACCCTAACCCTAACCCTAAACTGAACCCTCACCCTTAACCAAATTTCACCCGAACCATAACCCTAAAGCTTCCCTAACTTCATTCAAACCCTAATCCTAACCAAAACTGAAACTAACCCAACACCTAACTCTAACCGTAACACTAATCCTAAACCTAACCCTAACCCTGACCTTAACCTGAACCCTGAACCGTAACCCTAACTCTCACACTTAACATAAACTTCGTCCTAACCCTAACACTAAACATAACACTAAATCTCCTCCTAACCCTGACCCTAACCCTAATCCTAACCATAAACCTAAACCTAACCCGAAACTTAACCCTAACCCTGACCCTAACTCTTACTCTAAGCCTAATCCTAACGCTAAAACTTACCCTAAACTCTCAGGTTAAATGAAAACCTAGCACTAGCCCTCGCCGTAACTTCTAAACCTCACCTCAACCCTTAACCTAACCCTATCTCTAACGTTAACCTAGCCCTAAACCTAACCATGACTTAACCCTAACACTTACCCTAACCCTAACCCTCAATCTAACCTTAACCCTATACCTAATCCTAACATTAACCCTAACCCCTAAACCCTAACCCTAACTCTAAGCTCAAACCTAAACCTTAACTTCAACTTCACCCTTATCCTAACCCTAAACCGAACCCTGACCCTAAACCTAACCCTAAACCTGACCCTAACCTTAACCCAAACACCTAACCCTAACGCTAACTCTAACACTCATCCTTAACCTAAACTTCACCCTAAACCTAAGCCTAACCTAAACCCTAAATCTAAACCTAACCCTAAACTATCCCCTCACTCTAGCACTAACTCTAAACCTAACCCTAACCGAAATACCCTAAAACATCAGCTTCACTGAAAACCTAACACTAACCCTCACACGAACCCCTAACCCTTTCCCTAAACCTAACCCTATCCCTAATACTAAGCCTAGCCCTGACTTAAACAGAACCCTTATCCTAAGCCTAAACTTAACCCTAACCTTAACTCTATACTAAACCTAACACTAAACCTAACAATAACCCTAAACCTGCCCCTCACCCTAACCCTAAACCCTAGCACTAACTCTAACTGTAAACCTAACCCTAACCCTAACCTAGCCTTTACCGTAAACATAGCCTTAACCCTAACTTTACCCCTACCCTGACCCTAAGCCTATGCCTAACCCTAACACTAATCTGAACCCTAACTCTAACCTTAACCCTAAAACTTACCCTAACCCTCACTATTAACTGAAACTTCACCCTAACTCTAACCCTAACTGTAACTCTAACCCTAACCCTAACACTTACCCTAAACCCTCACCTGAACTGTAAACCTAACCCTAACTCTCACACTAACCTCTAACCCTATCCCCAACCCTAAACCTAATGCTATCCCTAAACTTATCCCTGACCCTAACCCTAAAACAAACAGTAACCCTAATCTAACCCTAACCCTAACATTAACCTAAACTTAACCCTACCCTAACCATAAACCTAAACCTAACACCCTAAACCTAACCTCTACCACTAACTATAAACCTACGACTAATCCTAACTCTTATCCTAACCCTCACCCTTAACGTAAACTTCACACTAACCCTAAACCTACCCCTAACCTTAAACATACCCCCTAATCCTAACCCGAACCCTAAAACTAACCTTAACACTAACCTGAACACAAACCCAAACTGTAGCCCTAACCCTAAAAATAACCCTCACCCTATCCTAAACTTCATCCAAACCCTAACCCTAACCTTAACCCTAAACCTACACCAAACCCAAAACCTAACCCTAAACCTAACTCCGACCATAACGCTAGTCCACAAGAACCCTGAACCTAACCCATAGAATAGCCCTGAACCTTACCCTAAACCTAATCCTAACCCTAACCTCGACCCTAAATAGAGCACTAACTCTAACCCTAAACCTGAACCTAAACCTAAATCTTACCCGACACCTAACCCTAATCCTAAACCTAACACTAACTCTAACTCTAACACTAATCATAATACTTACCCTAAACCCTCACCTTAACTCTAAAACTAACCGTAACCCTCACCCTAACTCCTAACCGTATGCCCAACCCTAACCCTAATGCTATCCCTAAACCTAACCCTAACACTAACCTGCACCCCTAAGCCCTAAAAATAACCCTAACCCTAACCCAAACCCTAACCCCTAACACCAAAGTCTAACCCAAACCTTAACCCTAAATTTCACCCTAACCCTAACACTAACCCTAAACCTAATCATAAACCTAACCCTAACCCTAAACCAAACCTAACCATGACCCAAACCACAATGCCTAACCAGAATCCTCACCCAAACCCTAACCCTAAACTACACCTCTATCCCCTAACACCTTACCATAACCATAATCCTAACCCTCCCCAACCCTCCCCCTAAACCTAACCCTCAGCCCAACCACAATGCCTAACACAAACCGGAACCCTAACCCTAAGCGTAACACTAAACTTAACCCTGACCTAAAATCTAACCCTAACCCTAAAACTAAACAGAACCCGTAAACTTAACCCTCAACATAACTTTAACACTAACCTGAAAACTAACCTAAACCTTAGCCATAACACTAACCCTAACCCTCATCCTATTTTAAACTTCAGGCTATCCCTAACCTAAAGCAAACCCTACCTATAAGCCTGACCCTACCCCTAAACCTAACCCTAACCTTAACCTTGGCGCACCTGGAACCCTAAACCGAACCCTTAAAATAACTCTGACCCTAACCCTCAACCTAAACCTAATACTAATCCTAACCCTGACCCTAACCCTAACCTTACCTTAACCCTAACTTTAACCCTACCATAAACTTAAACCTAATCCTAACTCTAACCCTAACCCTAACCGTAACACACAAAACCCTCACCTTAACTGTAAACGTAACTCTAAATCTTACCCTAACCCTAAACTTAACCCTAAATATAACCCTACCCTACACCTAACTGAAACACTAACCCCAACCCTAAGTCTAACACTAATCCTTAGCCTAAACCTGACCTTTACCCTAAACCTAACCCTAACCACTTTCCCTAACTCTAACCCTAACCGTAACCCTACCCCACACCCTAACCCTAACCCTAACCCTAAACTGAACCCTCACCCTTAACCAAATTTCACCCGAACCATAACCCTAAAGCTTCCCTAACTTCATTCAAACCCTAATCCTAACCAAAACTGAAACTAACCCAACACCTAACTCTAACCGTAACACTAATCCTAAACCTAACCCTAACCCTGACCTTAACCTGAACCCTGAACCGTAACCCTAACTCTCACACTTAACATAAACTTCGTCCTAACCCTAACACTAAACATAACACTAAATCTCCTCCTAACCCTGACCCTAACCCTAATCCTAACCATAAACCTAAACCTAACCCGAAACTTAACCCTAACCCTGACCCTAACTCTTACTCTAAGCCTAATCCTAACGCTAAAACTTACCCTAAACTCTCAGGTTAAATGAAAACCTAGCACTAGCCCTCACCGTAACTTCTAAACCTCACCTCAACCCTTAACCTAACCCTATCTCTAACGTTAACCTAGCCCTAAACCTAACCATGACTTAACCCTAACACTTACCCTAACCCTAACCCTCAATCTAACCTTAACCCTATACCTAATCCTAACATTAACCCTAACCCCTAAACCCTAACCCTAACTCTAAGCTCAAACCTAAACCTTAACTTCAACTTCACCCTTATCCTAACCCTAAACCGAACCCTGACCCTAAACCTAACCCTAAACCTGACCCTAACCTTAACCCAAACACCTAACCCTAACGCTAACTCTAACACTCATCCTTAACCTAAACTTCACCCTAAACCTAAGCCTAACCTAAACCCTAAATCTAAACCTAACCCTAAACTATCCCCTCACTCTAGCACTAACTCTAAACCTAACCCTAACCGAAATACCCTAAAACATCAGCTTCACTGAAAACCTAACACTAACCCTCACACGAACCCCTAACCCTTTCCCTAAACCTAACCCTATCCCTAATACTAAGCCTAGCCCTGACTTAAACAGAACCCTTATCCTAAGCCTAAACTTAACCCTAACCTTAACTCTATACTAAACCTAACACTAAACCTAACAATAACCCTAAACCTGCCCCTCACCCTAACCCTAAACCCTAGCACTAACTCTAACTGTAAACCTAACCCTAACCCTAACCTAGCCTTTACCGTAAACATAGCCTTAACCCTAACTTTACCCCTACCCTGACCCTAAGCCTATGCCTAACCCTAACACTAATCTGAACCCTAACTCTAACCTTAACCCTAAAACTTACCCTAACCCTCACTATTAACTGAAACTTCACCCTAACTCTAACCCTAACTGTAACTCTAACCCTAACCCTAACACTTACCCTAAACCCTCACCTGAACTGTAAACCTAACCCTAACTCTCACACTAACCCCTAACCCTATCCCCAACCCTAAACCTAATGCTATCCCTAAACTTATCCCTGACCCTAACCCTAAAACAAACAGTAACCCTAATCTAACCCTAACCCTAACATTAACCTAAACTTAACCCTACCCTAACCATAAACCTAAACCTAACACCCTAAACCTAACCTCTACCACTAACTATAAACCTACGACTAATCCTAACTCTTATCCTAACCCTCACCCTTAACGTAAACTTCACACTAACCCTAAACCTACCCCTAACCTTAAACATACCCCCTAATCCTAACCCGAACCCTAAAACTAACCTTAACACTAACCTGAACACAAACCCAAACTGTAGCCCTAACCCTAAAAATAACCCTCACCCTATCCTAAACTTCATCCAAACCCTAACCCTAACCTTAACCCTAAACCTACACCAAACCCAAAACCTAACCCTAAACCTAACTCCGACCATAACGCTAGTCCACAAGAACCCTGAACCTAACCCATAGAATAGCCCTGAACCTTACCCTAAACCTAATCCTAACCCTAACCTCGACCCTAAATAGAGCACTAACTCTAACCCTAAACCTGAACCTAAACCTAAATCTTACCCGACACCTAACCCTAATCCTAAACCTAACACTAACTCTAACTCTAACACTAATCATAATACTTACCCTAAACCCTCACCTTAACTCTAAAACTAACCGTAACCCTCACCCTAACTCCTAACCGTATCCCCAACCCTAACCCTAATGCTATCCCTAAACCTAACCCTAACACTAACCTGCACCCCTAAGCCCTAAAAATAACCCTAACCCTAACCCAAACCCTAACCCCTAACACCAAAGTCTAACCCAAACCTTAACCCTAAATTTCACCCTAACCCTAACACTAACCCTAAACCTAATCATAAACCTAACCCTAACCCTAAACCAAACCTAACCATGACCCAAACCACAATGCCTAACCAGAATCCTCACCCAAACCCTAACCCTAAACTACACCTCTATCCCCTAACACCTTACCATAACCATAATCCTAACCCTCCCCAACCCTCCCCCTAAACCTAACCCTCAGCCCAACCACAATGCCTAACACAAACCGGAACCCTAACCCTAAGCGTAACACTAAACTTAACCCTGACCTAAAATCTAACCCTAACCCTAAAACTAAACAGAACCCGTAAACTTAACCCTCAACATAACTTTAACACTAACCTGAAAACTAACCTAAACCTTAGCCATAACACTAACCCTAACCCTCATCCTATTTTAAACTTCAGGCTATCCCTAACCTAAAGCAAACCCTACCTATAAGCCTGACCCTACCCCTAAACCTAACCCTAACCTTAACCTTGGCGCACCTGGAACCCTAAACCGAACCCTTAAAATAACTCTGACCCTAACCCTCAACCTAAACCTAATACTAATCCTAACCCTGACCCTAACCCTAACCTTACCTTAACCCTAACTTTAACCCTACCATAAACTTAAACCTAATCCTAACTCTAACCCTAACCCTAACCGTAACACACAAAACCCTCACCTTAACTGTAAACGTAACTCTAAATCTTACCCTAACCCTAAACTTAACCCTAAATATAACCCTACCCTACACCTAACTGAAACACTAACCCCAACCCTAAGTCTAACACTAATCCTTAGCCTAAACCTGACCTTTACCCTAAACCTAACCCTAACCACTTTCCCTAACTCTAACCCTAACCGTAACCCTACCCCACACCCTAACCCTAACCCTAAACTGAACCCTCACCCTTAACCAAATTTCACCCGAACCATAACCCTAAAGCTTCCCTAACTTCATTCAAACCCTAATCCTAACCAAAACTGAAACTAACCCAACACCTAACTCTAACCGTAACACTAATCCTAAACCTAACCCTAACCCTGACCTTAACCTGAACCCTGAACCGTAACCCTAACTCTCACACTTAACATAAACTTCGTCCTAACCCTAACACTAAACATAACACTAAATCTCCTCCTAACCCTGACCCTAACCCTAATCCTAACCATAAACCTAAACCTAACCCGAAACTTAACCCTAACCCTGACCCTAACTCTTACTCTAAGCCTAATCCTAACGCTAAAACTTACCCTAAACTCTCAGGTTAAATGAAAACCTAGCACTAGCCCTCACCGTAACTTCTAAACCTCACCTCAACCCTTAACCTAACCCTATCTCTAACGTTAACCTAGCCCTAAACCGAACCATGACTTAACCCTAACACTTACCCTAACCCTAACCCTCAATCTAACCTTAACCCTATACCTAATCCTAACATTAACCCTAACCCCTAAACCCTAACCCTAACTCTAAGCTCAAACCTAAACCTTAACTTCAACTTCACCCTTATCCTAACCCTAAACCGAACCCTGACCCTAAACCTAACCCTAAACCTGACCCTAACCTTAACCCAAACACCTAACCCTAACGCTAACTCTAACACTCATCCTTAACCTAAACTTCACCCTAAACCTAAGCCTAACCTAAACCCTAAATCTAAACCTAACCCTAAACTATCCCCTCACTCTAGCACTAACTCTAAACCTAACCCTAACCGAAATACCCTAAAACATCAGCTTCACTGAAAACCTAACACTAACCCTCACACGAACCCCTAACCCTTTCCCTAAACCTAACCCTATCCCTAATACTAAGCCTAGCCCTGACTTAAACAGAACCCTTATCCTAAGCCTAAACTTAACCCTAACCTTAACTCTATACTAAACCTAACACTAAACCTAACAATAACCCTAAACCTGACCCTCACCCTAACCCTAAACCCTAGCACTAACTCTAACTGTAAACCTAACCCTAACCCTAACCTAGCCTTTACCGTAAACATAGCCTTAACCCTAACTTTACCCCTACCCTGACCCTAAGCCTATGCCTAACCCTAACACTAATCTTAACCCTAACTCTAACCTTAACCCTAAAACTTACCCTAACCCTCACTATTAACTGAAACTTCACCCTAACTCTAACCCTAACTGTAACTCTAACCCTAACCCTAACACTTACCCTAAACCCTCACCTGAACTGTAAACCTAACCCTAACTCTCACACTAACCTCTAACCCTATCCCCAACCCTAAACCTAATGCTATCCCTAAACTTATCCCTGACCCTAACCCTAAAACAAACAGTAACCCTAATCTAACCCTAACCCTAACATTAACCTAAACTTAACCCTACCCTAACCATAAACCTAAACCTAACACCCTAAACCTAACCTCTACCACTAACTATAAACCTACGACTAATCCTAACTCTTATCCTAACCCTCACCCTTAACGTAAACTTCACACTAACCCTAAACCTACCCCTAACCTTAAACATACCCCCTAATCCTAACCCGAACCCTAAAACTAACCTTAACACTAACCTCAACAAAAACCCAAACTGTAGCCCTAACCCTAAAAATAACCCTCACCCTATCCTAAACTTCATCCAAACCCTAACCCTAACCTTAACCCTAAACCTACACCAAACCCAAAACCTAACCCTAAACCTAACTCCGACCATAACGCTAGTCCACAAGAACCCTGAACCTAACCCATAGAATAGCCCTGAACCTTACCCTAAACCTAATCCTAACCCTAACCTCGACCCTAAATAGAGCACTAACTCTAACCCTAAACCTGAACCTAAACCTAAATCTTACCCGACACCTAACCCTAATCCTAAGCCTAACACTAACTCTAACTCTAACACTAATCATAATACTTACCCTAAACCCTCACCTTAACTCTAAAACTAACCGTAACCCTCACCCTAACTCCAAACCGTATCCCCAACCCTAACCCTAATGCTATCCCTAAACCTAACCCTAACACTAACCTGCACCCCTAAGCCCTAAAAATAACCCTAACCCTAACCCAAACCCTAACCCCTAACACCAAAGTCTAACCCAAACCTTAACCCTAAATTTCACCCTAACCCTAACACTAACCCTAAACCTAATCATAAACCTAACCCTAACCCTAAACCAAACCTAACCATGACCCAAACCACAATGCCTAACCAGAATCCTCACCCAAACCCTAACCCTAAACTACACCTCTATCCCCTAACACCTTACCATAAGCATAATCCTAACCCTCCCCAACCCTCCCCCTAAACCTAACCCTCAGCCCAACCACAATGCCTAACACAAACCGGAACCCTAACCCTAAGCGTAACACTAAACTTAACTCTGACCTAAAATCTAACCCTAACCCTAAAACTAAACAGAACCCGTAAACTTAACCCTCAACATAACTTTAACACTAACCTGAAAACTAACCTAAACCTTAGCCATAACACTAACCCTAACCCTCATCCTATTTTAAACTTCAGGCTATCCCTAACCTAAAGCAAACCCTACCTATAAGCCTAACCCTACCCCTAAACCTAACCCTAACCTTAACCTTGGCGCACCTGGAACCCTAAACCGAACCCTTAAAATAACTCTGACCCTAACCCTCAACCTAAACCTAATACTAATCCTAACCCTGACCCTAACCCTAACCTTACCTTAACCCTAACTTTAACCCTACCATAAACTTAAACCTAATCCTAACTCTAACCCTAACCCTAACCGTAACACACAAAACCCTCACCTTAACTGTAAACGTAACTCTAAATCTTACCCTAACCCTAAACTTAACCCTAAATATAACCCTACCCTACACCTAACTGAAACACTAACCCCAACCCTAAGTCTAACACTAATCCTTAGCCTAAACCTGACCTTTACCCTAAACCTAACCCTAACCACTTTCCCTAACTCTAACCCTAACCGTAACCCTACCCCACACCCTAACCCTAACCCTAACCCTAAACTGAACCCTCACCCTTAACCAAATTTCACCCGAACCATAACCCTAAAGCTTCCCTAACTTCATTCAAACCCTAATCCTAACCAAAACTGAAACTAACCCAACACCTAACTCTAACCGTAACACTAATCCTAAACCTAACCCTAACCCTGACCTTAACCTGAACCCTGAACCGTAACCCTAACTCTCACACTTAACATAAACTTCGTCCTAACCCTAACACTAAACATAACACTAAATCTCCTCCTAACCCTGACCCTAACCCTAATCCTAACCATAAACCTAAACCTAACCCGAAACTTAACCCTAACCCTGACCCTAACTCTTACTCTAAGCCTAATCCTAACGCTAAAACTTACCCTAAACTCTCAGGTTAAATGAAAACCTAGCACTAGCCCTCACCGTAACTTCTAAACCTCACCTCAACCCTTAACCTAACCCTATCTCTAACGTTAACCTAGCCCTAAACCTAACCATGACTTAACCCTAACACTTACCCTAACCCTAACCCTCAATCTAACCTTAACCCTATACCTAATCCTAACATTAACCCTAACCCCTAAACCCTAACCCTAACTCTAAGCTCAAACCTAAACCTTAACTTCAACTTCACCCTTATCCTAACCCTAAACCGAACCCTGACCCTAAACCTAACCCTAAACCTGACCCTAACCTTAACCCAAACACCTAACCCTAACGCTAACTCTAACACTCATCCTTAACCTAAACTTCACCCTAAACCTAAGCCTAACCTAAACCCTAAATCTAAACCTAACCCTAAACTATCCCCTCACTCTAGCACTAACTCTAAACCTAACCCTAACCGAAATACCCTAAAACATCAGCTTCACTGAAAACCTAACACTAACCCTCACACGAACCCCTAACCCTTTCCCTAAACCTAACCCTATCCCTAATACTAAGCCTAGCCCTGACTTAAACAGAACCCTTATCCTAAGCCTAAACTTAACCCTAACCTTAACTCTATACTAAACCTAACACTAAACCTAACAATAACCCTAAACCTGCCCCTCACCCTAACCCTAAACCCTAGCACTAACTCTAACTGTAAACCTAACCCTAACCCTAACCTAGCCTTTACCGTAAACATAGCCTTAACCCTAACTTTACCCCTACCCTGACCCTAAGCCTATGCCTAACCCTAACACTAATCTGAACCCTAACTCTAACCTTAACCCTAAAACTTACCCTAACCCTCACTATTAACTGAAACTTCACCCTAACTCTAACCCTAACTGTAACTCTAACCCTAACCCTAACACTTACCCTAAACCCTCACCTGAACTGTAAACCTAACCCTAACTCTCACACTAACCCCTAACCCTATCCCCAACCCTAAACCTAATGCTATCCCTAAACTTATCCCTGACCCTAACCCTAAAACAAACAGTAACCCTAATCTAACCCTAACCCTAACATTAACCTAAACTTAACCCTACCCTAACCATAAACCTAAACCTAACACCCTAAACCTAACCTCTACCACTAACTATAAACCTACGACTAATCCTAACTCTTATCCTAACCCTCACCCTTAACGTAAACTTCACACTAACCCTAAACCTACCCCTAACCTTAAACATACCCCCTAATCCTAACCCGAACCCTAAAACTAACCTTAACACTAACCTGAACACAAACCCAAACTGTAGCCCTAACCCTAAAAATAACCCTCACCCTATCCTAAACTTCATCCAAACCCTAACCCTAACCTTAACCCTAAACCTACACCAAACCCAAAACCTAACCCTAAACCTAACTCCGACCATAACGCTAGTCCACAAGAACCCTGAACCTAACCCATAGAATAGCCCTGAACCTTACCCTAAACCTAATCCTAACCCTAACCTCGACCCTAAATAGAGCACTAACTCTAACCCTAAACCTGAACCTAAACCTAAATCTTACCCGACACCTAACCCTAATCCTAAACCTAACACTAACTCTAACTCTAACACTAATCATAATACTTACCCTAAACCCTCACCTTAACTCTAAAACTAACCGTAACCCTCACCCTAACTCCTAACCGTATGCCCAACCCTAACCCTAATGCTATCCCTAAACCTAACCCTAACACTAACCTGCACCCCTAAGCCCTAAAAATAACCCTAACCCTAACCCAAACCCTAACCCCTAACACCAAAGTCTAACCCAAACCTTAACCCTAAATTTCACCCTAACCCTAACACTAACCCTAAACCTAATCATAAACCTAACCCTAACCCTAAACCAAACCTAACCATGACCCAAACCACAATGCCTAACCAGAATCCTCACCCAAACCCTAACCCTAAACTACACCTCTATCCCCTAACACCTTACCATAAGCATAATCCTAACCCTCCCCAACCCTCCCCCTAAACCTAACCCTCAGCCCAACCACAATGCCTAACACAAACCGGAACCCTAACCCTAAGCGTAACACTAAACTTAACTCTGACCTAAAATCTAACCCTAACCCTAAAACTAAACAGAACCCGTAAACTTAACCCTCAACATAACTTTAACACTAACCTGAAAACTAACCTAAACCTTAGCCATAACACTAACCCTAACCCTCATCCTATTTTAAACTTCAGGCTATCCCTAACCTAAAGCAAACCCTACCTATAAGCCTGACCCTACCCCTAAACCTAACCCTAACCTTAACCTTGGCGCACCTGGAACCCTAAACCGAACCCTTAAAATAACTCTGACCCTAACCCTCAACCTAAACCTAATACTAATCCTAACCCTGACCCTAACCCTAACCTTACCTTAACCCTAACTTTAACCCTACCATAAACTTAAACCTAATCCTAACTCTAACCCTAACCCTAACCGTAACACACAAAACCCTCACCTTAACTGTAAACGTAACTCTAAATCTTACCCTAACCCTAAACTTAACCCTAAATATAACCCTACCCTACACCTAACTGAAACACTAACCCCAACCCTAAGTCTAACACTAATCCTTAGCCTAAACCTGACCTTTACCCTAAACCTAACCCTAACCACTTTCCCTAACTCTAACCCTAACCGTAACCCTACCCCACACCCTAACCCTAACCCTAACCCTAAACTGAACCCTCACCCTTAACCAAATTTCACCCGAACCATAACCCTAAAGCTTCCCTAACTTCATTCAAACCCTAATCCTAACCAAAACTGAAACTAACCCAACACCTAACTCTAACCGTAACACTAATCCTAAACCTAACCCTAACCCTGACCTTAACCTGAACCCTGAACCGTAACCCTAACTCTCACACTTAACATAAACTTCGTCCTAACCCTAACACTAAACATAACACTAAATCTCCTCCTAACCCTGACCCTAACCCTAATCCTAACCATAAACCTAAACCTAACCCGAAACTTAACCCTAACCCTGACCCTAACTCTTACTCTAAGCCTAATCCTAACGCTAAAACTTACCCTAAACTCTCAGGTTAAATGAAAACCTAGCACTAGCCCTCACCGTAACTTCTAAACCTCACCTCAACCCTTAACCTAACCCTATCTCTAACGTTAACCTAGCCCTAAACCTAACCATGACTTAACCCTAACACTTACCCTAACCCTAACCCTCAATCTAACCTTAACCCTATACCTAATCCTAACATTAACCCTAACCCCTAAACCCTAACCCTAACTCTAAGCTCAAACCTAAACCTTAACTTCAACTTCACCCTTATCCTAACCCTAAACCGAACCCTGACCCTAAACCTAACCCTAAACCTGACCCTAACCTTAACCCAAACACCTAACCCTAACGCTAACTCTAACACTCATCCTTAACCTAAACTTCACCCTAAACCTAAGCCTAACCTAAACCCTAAATCTAAACCTAACCCTAAACTATCCCCTCACTCTAGCACTAACTCTAAACCTAACCCTAACCGAAATACCCTAAAACATCAGCTTCACTGAAAACCTAACACTAACCCTCACACGAACCCCTAACCCTTTCCCTAAACCTAACCCTATCCCTAATACTAAGCCTAGCCCTGACTTAAACAGAACCCTTATCCTAAGCCTAAACTTAACCCTAACCTTAACTCTATACTAAACCTAACACTAAACCTAACAATAACCCTAAACCTGCCCCTCACCCTAACCCTAAACCCTAGCACTAACTCTAACTGTAAACCTAACCCTAACCCTAACCTAGCCTTTACCGTAAACATAGCCTTAACCCTAACTTTACCCCTACCCTGACCCTAAGCCTATGCCTAACCCTAACACTAATCTGAACCCTAACTCTAACCTTAACCCTAAAACTTACCCTAACCCTCACTATTAACTGAAACTTCACCCTAACTCTAACCCTAACTGTAACTCTAACCCTAACCCTAACACTTACCCTAAACCCTCACCTGAACTGTAAACCTAACCCTAACTCTCACACTAACCCCTAACCCTATCCCCAACCCTAAACCTAATGCTATCCCTAAACTTATCCCTGACCCTAACCCTAAAACAAACAGTAACCCTAATCTAACCCTAACCCTAACATTAACCTAAACTTAACCCTACCCTAACCATAAACCTAAACCTAACACCCTAAACCTAACCTCTACCACTAACTATAAACCTACGACTAATCCTAACTCTTATCCTAACCCTCACCCTTAACGTAAACTTCACACTAACCCTAAACCTACCCCTAACCTTAAACATACCCCCTAATCCTAACCCGAACCCTAAAACTAACCTTAACACTAACCTGAACACAAACCCAAACTGTAGCCCTAACCCTAAAAATAACCCTCACCCTATCCTAAACTTCATCCAAACCCTAACCCTAACCTTAACCCTAAACCTACACCAAACCCAAAACCTAACCCTAAACCTAACTCCGACCATAACGCTAGTCCACAAGAACCCTGAACCTAACCCATAGAATAGCCCTGAACCTTACCCTAAACCTAATCCTAACCCTAACCTCGACCCTAAATAGAGCACTAACTCTAACCCTAAACCTGAACCTAAACCTAAATCTTACCCGACACCTAACCCTAATCCTAAACCTAACACTAACTCTAACTCTAACACTAATCATAATACTTACCCTAAACCCTCACCTTAACTCTAAAACTAACCGTAACCCTCACCCTAACTCCTAACCGTATGCCCAACCCTAACCCTAATGCTATCCCTAAACCTAACCCTAACACTAACCTGCACCCCTAAGCCCTAAAAATAACCCTAACCCTAACCCAAACCCTAACCCCTAACACCAAAGTCTAACCCAAACCTTAACCCTAAATTTCACCCTAACCCTAACACTAACCCTAAACCTAATCATAAACCTAACCCTAACCCTAAACCAAACCTAACCATGACCCAAACCACAATGCCTAACCAGAATCCTCACCCAAACCCTAACCCTAAACTACACCTCTATCCCCTAACACCTTACCATAACCATAATCCTAACCCTCCCCAACCCTCCCCCTAAACCTAACCCTCAGCCCAACCACAATGCCTAACACAAACCGGAACCCTAACCCTAAGCGTAACACTAAACTTAACCCTGACCTAAAATCTAACCCTAACCCTAAAACTAAACAGAACCCGTAAACTTAACCCTCAACATAACTTTAACACTAACCTGAAAACTAACCTAAACCTTAGCCATAACACTAACCCTAACCCTCATCCTATTTTAAACTTCAGGCTATCCCTAACCTAAAGCAAACCCTACCTATAAGCCTGACCCTACCCCTAAACCTAACCCTAACCTTAACCTTGGCGCACCTGGAACCCTAAACCGAACCCTTAAAATAACTCTGACCCTAACCCTCAACCTAAACCTAATACTAATCCTAACCCTGACCCTAACCCTAACCTTACCTTAACCCTAACTTTAACCCTACCATAAACTTAAACCTAATCCTAACTCTAACCCTAACCCTAACCGTAACACACAAAACCCTCACCTTAACTGTAAACGTAACTCTAAATCTTACCCTAACCCTAAACTTAACCCTAAATATAACCCTACCCTACACCTAACTGAAACACTAACCCCAACCCTAAGTCTAACACTAATCCTTAGCCTAAACCTGACCTTTACCCTAAACCTAACCCTAACCACTTTCCCTAACTCTAACCCTAACCGTAACCCTACCCCACACCCTAACCCTAACCCTAACCCTAAACTGAACCCTCACCCTTAACCAAATTTCACCCGAACCATAACCCTAAAGCTTCCCTAACTTCATTCAAACCCTAATCCTAACCAAAACTGAAACTAACCCAACACCTAACTCTAACCGTAACACTAATCCTAAACCTAACCCTAACCCTGACCTTAACCTGAACCCTGAACCGTAACCCTAACTCTCACACTTAACATAAACTTCGTCCTAACCCTAACACTAAACATAACACTAAATCTCCTCCTAACCCTGACCCTAACCCTAATCCTAACCATAAACCTAAACCTAACCCGAAACTTAACCCTAACCCTGACCCTAACTCTTACTCTAAGCCTAATCCTAACGCTAAAACTTACCCTAAACTCTCAGGTTAAATGAAAACCTAGCACTAGCCCTCACCGTAACTTCTAAACCTCACCTCAACCCTTAACCTAACCCTATCTCTAACGTTAACCTAGCCCTAAACCGAACCATGACTTAACCCTAACACTTACCCTAACCCTAACCCTCAATCTAACCTTAACCCTATACCTAATCCTAACATTAACCCTAACCCCTAAACCCTAACCCTAACTCTAAGCTCAAACCTAAACCTTAACTTCAACTTCACCCTTATCCTAACCCTAAACCGAACCCTGACCCTAAACCTAACCCTAAACCTGACCCTAACCTTAACCCAAACACCTAACCCTAACGCTAACTCTAACACTCATCCTTAACCTAAACTTCACCCTAAACCTAAGCCTAACCTAAACCCTAAATCTAAACCTAACCCTAAACTATCCCCTCACTCTAGCACTAACTCTAAACCTAACCCTAACCGAAATACCCTAAAACATCAGCTTCACTGAAAACCTAACACTAACCCTCACACGAACCCCTAACCCTTTCCCTAAACCTAACCCTATCCCTAATACTAAGCCTAGCCCTGACTTAAACAGAACCCTTATCCTAAGCCTAAACTTAACCCTAACCTTAACTCTATACTAAACCTAACACTAAACCTAACAATAACCCTAAACCTGCCCCTCACCCTAACCCTAAACCCTAGCACTAACTCTAACTGTAAACCTAACCCTAACCCTAACCTAGCCTTTACCGTAAACATAGCCTTAACCCTAACTTTACCCCTACCCTGACCCTAAGCCTATGCCTAACCCTAACACTAATCTGAACCCTAACTCTAACCTTAACCCTAAAACTTACCCTAACCCTCACTATTAACTGAAACTTCACCCTAACTCTAACCCTAACTGTAACTCTAACCCTAACCCTAACACTTACCCTAAACCCTCACCTGAACTGTAAACCTAACCCTAACTCTCACACTAACCCCTAACCCTATCCCCAACCCTAAACCTAATGCTATCCCTAAACTTATCCCTGACCCTAACCCTAAAACAAACAGTAACCCTAATCTAACCCTAACCCTAACATTAACCTAAACTTAACCCTACCCTAACCATAAACCTAAACCTAACACCCTAAACCTAACCTCTACCACTAACTATAAACCTACGACTAATCCTAACTCTTATCCTAACCCTCACCCTTAACGTAAACTTCACACTAACCCTAAACCTACCCCTAACCTTAAACATACCCCCTAATCCTAACCCAAACCCTAAAACTAACCTTAACACTAACCTGAACACAAACCCAAACTGTAGCCCTAACCCTAAAAATAACCCTCACCCTATCCTAAACTTCATCCAAACCCTAACCCTAACCTTAACCCTAAACCTACACCAAACCCAAAACCTAACCCTAAACCTAACTCCGACCATAACGCTAGTCCACAAGAACCCTGAACCTAACCCATAGAATAGCCCTGAACCTTACCCTAAACCTAATCCTAACCCTAACCTCGACCCTAAATAGAGCACTAACTCTAACCCTAAACCTGAACCTAAACCTAAATCTTACCCGACACCTAACCCTAATCCTAAACCTAACACTAACTCTAACTCTAACACTAATCATAATACTTACCCTAAACCCTCACCTTAACTCTAAAACTAACCGTAACCCTCACCCTAACTCCTAACCGTATGCCCAACCCTAACCCTAATGCTATCCCTAAACCTAACCCTAACACTAACCTGCACCCCTAAGCCCTAAAAATAACCCTAACCCTAACCCAAACCCTAACCCCTAACACCAAAGTCTAACCCAAACCTTAACCCTAAATTTCACCCTAACCCTAACACTAACCCTAAACCTAATCATAAACCTAACCCTAACCCTAAACCAAACCTAACCATGACCCAAACCACAATGCCTAACCAGAATCCTCACCCAAACCCTAACCCTAAACTACACCTCTATCCCCTAACACCTTACCATAACCATAATCCTAACCCTCCCCAACCCTCCCCCTAAACCTAACCCTCACCCCAACCACAATGCCTAACACAAACCGGAACCCTAACCCTAAGCGTAACACTAAACTTAACCCTGACCTAAAATCTAACCCTAACCCTAAAACTAAACAGAACCCGTAAACTTAACCCTCAACATAACTTTAACACTAACCTGAAAACTAACCTAAACCTTAGCCATAACACTAACCCTAACCCTCATCCTATTTTAAACTTCAGGCTATCCCTAACCTAAAGCAAACCCTACCTATAAGCCTGACCCTACCCCTAAACCTAACCCTAACCTTAACCTTGGCGCACCTGGAACCCTAAACCGAACCCTTAAAATAACTCTGACCCTAACCCTCAACCTAAACCTAATACTAATCCTAACCCTGACCCTAACCCTAACCTTACCTTAACCCTAACTTTAACCCTACCATAAACTTAAACCTAATCCTAACTCTAACCCTAACCCTAACCGTAACACACAAAACCCTCACCTTAACTGTAAACGTAACTCTAAATCTTACCCTAACCCTAAACTTAACCCTAAATATAACCCTACCCTACACCTAACTGAAACACTAACCCCAACCCTAAGTCTAACACTAATCCTTAGCCTAAACCTGACCTTTACCCTAAACCTAACCCTAACCACTTTCCCTAACTCTAACCCTAACCGTAACCCTACCCCACACCCTAACCCTAACCCTAACCCTAAACTGAACCCTCACCCTTAACCAAATTTCACCCGAACCATAACCCTAAAGCTTCCCTAACTTCATTCAAACCCTAATCCTAACCAAAACTGAAACTAACCCAACACCTAACTCTAACCGTAACACTAATCCTAAACCTAACCCTAACCCTGACCTTAACCTGAACCCTGAACCGTAACCCTAACTCTCACACTTAACATAAACTTCGTCCTAACCCTAACACTAAACATAACACTAAATCTCCTCCTAACCCTGACCCTAACCCTAATCCTAACCATAAACCTAAACCTAACCCGAAACTTAACCCTAACCCTGACCCTAACTCTTACTCTAAGCCTAATCCTAACGCTAAAACTTACCCTAAACTCTCAGGTTAAATGAAAACCTAGCACTAGCCCTCACCGTAACTTCTAAACCTCACCTCAACCCTTAACCTAACCCTATCTCTAACGTTAACCTAGCCCTAAACCGAACCATGACTTAACCCTAACACTTACCCTAACCCTAACCCTCAATCTAACCTTAACCCTATACCTAATCCTAACATTAACCCTAACCCCTAAACCCTAACCCTAACTCTAAGCTCAAACCTAAACCTTAACTTCAACTTCACCCTTATCCTAACCCTAAACCGAACCCTGACCCTAAACCTAACCCTAAACCTGACCCTAACCTTAACCCAAACACCTAACCCTAACGCTAACTCTAACACTCATCCTTAACCTAAACTTCACCCTAAACCTAAGCCTAACCTAAACCCTAAATCTAAACCTAACCCTAAACTATCCCCTCACTCTAGCACTAACTCTAAACCTAACCCTAACCGAAATACCCTAAAACATCAGCTTCACTGAAAACCTAACACTAACCCTCACACGAACCCCTAACCCTTTCCCTAAACCTAACCCTATCCCTAATACTAAGCCTAGCCCTGACTTAAACAGAACCCTTATCCTAAGCCTAAACTTAACCCTAACCTTAACTCTATACTAAACCTAACACTAAACCTAACAATAACCCTAAACCTGCCCCTCACCCTAACCCTAAACCCTAGCACTAACTCTAACTGTAAACCTAACCCTAACCCTAACCTAGCCTTTACCGTAAACATAGCCTTAACCCTAACTTTACCCCTACCCTGACCCTAAGCCTATGCCTAACCCTAACACTAATCTGAACCCTAACTCTAACCTTAACCCTAAAACTTACCCTAACCCTCACTATTAACTGAAACTTCACCCTAACTCTAACCCTAACTGTAACTCTAACCCTAACCCTAACACTTACCCTAAACCCTCACCTGAACTGTAAACCTAACCCTAACTCTCACACTAACCCCTAACCCTATCCCCAACCCTAAACCTAATGCTATCCCTAAACTTATCCCTGACCCTAACCCTAAAACAAACAGTAACCCTAATCTAACCCTAACCCTAACATTAACCTAAACTTAACCCTACCCTAACCATAAACCTAAACCTAACACCCTAAACCTAACCTCTACCACTAACTATAAACCTACGACTAATCCTAACTCTTATCCTAACCCTCACCCTTAACGTAAACTTCACACTAACCCTAAACCTACCCCTAACCTTAAACATACCCCCTAATCCTAACCCGAACCCTAAAACTAACCTTAACACTAACCTGAACACAAACCCAAACTGTAGCCCTAACCCTAAAAATAACCCTCACCCTATCCTAAACTTCATCCAAACCCTAACCCTAACCTTAACCCTAAACCTACACCAAACCCAAAACCTAACCCTAAACCTAACTCCGACCATAACGCTAGTCCACAAGAACCCTGAACCTAACCCATAGAATAGCCCTGAACCTTACCCTAAACCTAATCCTAACCCTAACCTCGACCCTAAATAGAGCACTAACTCTAACCCTAAACCTGAACCTAAACCTAAATCTTACCCGACACCTAACCCTAATCCTAAACCTAACACTAACTCTAACTCTAACACTAATCATAATAAAAAATACTTACCCTAAACCCTCACCTTAACTCTAAAACTAACCGTAACCCTCACCCTAACTCCTAACCGTATGCCCAACCCTAACCCTAATGCTATCCCTAAACCTAACCCTAACACTAACCTGCACCCCTAAGCCCTAAAAATAACCCTAACCCTAACCCAAACCCTAACCCCTAACACCAAAGTCTAACCCAAACCTTAACCCTAAATTTCACCCTAACCCTAACACTAACCCTAAACCTAATCATAAACCTAACCCTAACCCTAAACCAAACCTAACCATGACCCAAACCACAATGCCTAACCAGAATCCTCACCCAAACCCTAACCCTAAACTACACCTCTATCCCCTAACACCTTACCATAACCATAATCCTAACCCTCCCCAACCCTCCCCCTAAACCTAACCCTCAGCCCAACCACAATGCCTAACACAAACCGGAACCCTAACCCTAAGCGTAACACTAAACTTAACCCTGACCTAAAATCTAACCCTAACCCTAAAACTAAACAGAACCCGTAAACTTAACCCTCAACATAACTTTAACACTAACCTGAAAACTAACCTAAACCTTAGCCATAACACTAACCCTAACCCTCATCCTATTTTAAACTTCAGGCTATCCCTAACCTAAAGCAAACCCTACCTATAAGCCTGACCCTACCCCTAAACCTAACCCTAACCTTAACCTTGGCGCACCTGGAACCCTAAACCGAACCCTTAAAATAACTCTGACCCTAACCCTCAACCTAAACCTAATACTAATCCTAACCCTGACCCTAACCCTAACCTTACCTTAACCCTAACTTTAACCCTACCATAAACTTAAACCTAATCCTAACTCTAACCCTAACCCTAACCGTAACACACAAAACCCTCACCTTAACTGTAAACGTAACTCTAAATCTTACCCTAACCCTAAACTTAACCCTAAATATAACCCTACCCTACACCTAACTGAAACACTAACCCCAACCCTAAGTCTAACACTAATCCTTAGCCTAAACCTGACCTTTACCCTAAACCTAACCCTAACCACTTTCCCTAACTCTAACCCTAACCGTAACCCTACCCCACACCCTAACCCTAACCCTAACCCTAAACTGAACCCTCACCCTTAACCAAATTTCACCCGAACCATAACCCTAAAGCTTCCCTAACTTCATTCAAACCCTAATCCTAACCAAAACTGAAACTAACCCAACACCTAACTCTAACCGTAACACTAATCCTAAACCTAACCCTAACCCTGACCTTAACCTGAACCCTGAACCGTAACCCTAACTCTCACACTTAACATAAACTTCGTCCTAACCCTAACACTAAACATAACACTAAATCTCCTCCTAACCCTGACCCTAACCCTAATCCTAACCATAAACCTAAACCTAACCCGAAACTTAACCCTAACCCTGACCCTAACTCTTACTCTAAGCCTAATCCTAACGCTAAAACTTACCCTAAACTCTCAGGTTAAATGAAAACCTAGCACTAGCCCTCACCGTAACTTCTAAACCTCACCTCAACCCTTAACCTAACCCTATCTCTAACGTTAACCTAGCCCTAAACCTAACCATGACTTAACCCTAACACTTACCCTAACCCTAACCCTCAATCTAACCTTAACCCTATACCTAATCCTAACATTAACCCTAACCCCTAAACCCTAACCCTAACTCTAAGCTCAAACCTAAACCTTAACTTCAACTTTACCCTTATCCTAACCCTAAACCGAACCCTGACCCTAAACCTAACCCTAAACCTGACCCTAACCTTAACCCAAACACCTAACCCTAACGCTAACTCTAACACTCATCCTTAACCTAAACTTCACCCTAAACCTAAGCCTAACCTAAACCCTAAATCTAAACCTAACCCTAAACTATCCCCTCACTCTAGCACTAACTCTAAACCTAACCCTAACCGAAATACCCTAAAACATCAGCTTCACTGAAAACCTAACACTAACCCTCACACGAACCCCTAACCCTTTCCCTAAACCTAACCCTATCCCTAATACTAAGCCTAGCCCTGACTTAAACAGAACCCTTATCCTAAGCCTAAACTTAACCCTAACCTTAACTCTATACTAAACCTAACACTAAACCTAACAATAACCCTAAACCTGCCCCTCACCCTAACCCTAAACCCTAGCACTAACTCTAACTGTAAACCTAACCCTAACCCTAACCTAGCCTTTACCGTAAACATAGCCTTAACCCTAACTTTACCCCTACCCTGACCCTAAGCCTATGCCTAACCCTAACACTAATCTGAACCCTAACTCTAACCTTAACCCTAAAACTTACCCTAACCCTCACTATTAACTGAAACTTCACCCTAACTCTAACCCTAACTGTAACTCTAACCCTAACCCTAACACTTACCCTAAACCCTCACCTGAACTGTAAACCTAACCCTAACTCTCACACTAACCCCTAACCCTATCCCCAACCCTAAACCTAATGCTATCCCTAAACTTATCCCTGACCCTAACCCTAAAACAAACAGTAACCCTAATCTAACCCTAACCCTAACATTAACCTAAACTTAACCCTACCCTAACCATAAACCTAAACCTAACACCCTAAACCTAACCTCTACCACTAACTATAAACCTACGACTAATCCTAACTCTTATCCTAACCCTCACCCTTAACGTAAACTTCACACTAACCCTAAACCTACCCCTAACCTTAAACATACCCCCTAATCCTAACCCGAACCCTAAAACTAACCTTAACACTAACCTGAACACAAACCCAAACTGTAGCCCTAACCCTAAAAATAACCCTCACCCTATCCTAAACTTCATCCAAACCCTAACCCTAACCTTAACCCTAAACCTACACCAAACCCAAAACCTAACCCTAAACCTAACTCCGACCATAACGCTAGTCCACAAGAACCCTGAACCTAACCCATAGAATAGCCCTGAACCTTACCCTAAACCTAATCCTAACCCTAACCTCGACCCTAAATAGAGCACTAACTCTAACCCTAAACCTGAACCTAAACCTAAATCTTACCCGACACCTAACCCTAATCCTAAACCTAACACTAACTCTAACTCTAACACTAATCATAATACTTACCCTAAACCCTCACCTTAACTCTAAAACTAACCGTAACCCTCACCCTAACTCCTAACCGTATGCCCAACCCTAACCCTAATGCTATCCCTAAACCTAACCCTAACACTAACCTGCACCCCTAAGCCCTAAAAATAACCCTAACCCTAACCCAAACCCTAACCCCTAACACCAAAGTCTAACCCAAACCTTAACCCTAAATTTCACCCTAACCCTAACACTAACCCTAAACCTAATCATAAACCTAACCCTAACCCTAAACCAAACCTAACCATGACCCAAACCACAATGCCTAACCAGAATCCTCACCCAAACCCTAACCCTAAACTACACCTCTATCCCCTAACACCTTACCATAACCATAATCCTAACCCTCCCCAACCCTCCCCCTAAACCTAACCCTCAGCCCAACCACAATGCCTAACACAAACCGGAACCCTAACCCTAAGCGTAACACTAAACTTAACCCTGACCTAAAATCTAACCCTAACCCTAAAACTAAACAGAACCCGTAAACTTAACCCTCAACATAACTTTAACACTAACCTGAAAACTAACCTAAACCTTAGCCATAACACTAACCCTAACCCTCATCCTATTTTAAACTTCAGGCTATCCCTAACCTAAAGCAAACCCTACCTATAAGCCTAACCCTACCCCTAAACCTAACCCTAACCTTAACCTTGGCGCACCTGGAACCCTAAACCGAACCCTTAAAATAACTCTGACCCTAACCCTCAACCTAAACCTAATACTAATCCTAACCCTGACCCTAACCCTAACCTTACCTTAACCCTAACTTTAACCCTACCATAAACTTAAACCTAATCCTAACTCTAACCCTAACCCTAACCGTAACACACAAAACCCTCACCTTAACTGTAAACGTAACTCTAAATCTTACCCTAACCCTAAACTTAACCCTAAATATAACCCTACCCTACACCTAACTGAAACACTAACCCCAACCCTAAGTCTAACACTAATCCTTAGCCTAAACCTGACCTTTACCCTAAACCTAACCCTAACCACTTTCCCTAACTCTAACCCTAACCGTAACCCTACCCCACACCCTAACCCTAACCCTAACCCTAAACTGAACCCTCACCCTTAACCAAATTTCACCCGAACCATAACCCTAAAGCTTCCCTAACTTCATTCAAACCCTAATCCTAACCAAAACTGAAACTAACCCAACACCTAACTCTAACCGTAACACTAATCCTAAACCTAACCCTAACCCTGACCTTAACCTGAACCCTGAACCGTAACCCTAACTCTCACACTTAACATAAACTTCGTCCTAACCCTAACACTAAACATAACACTAAATCTCCTCCTAACCCTGACCCTAACCCTAATCCTAACCATAAACCTAAACCTAACCCGAAACTTAACCCTAACCCTGACCCTAACTCTTACTCTAAGCCTAATCCTAACGCTAAAACTTACCCTAAACTCTCAGGTTAAATGAAAACCTAGCACTAGCCCTCGCCGTAACTTCTAAACCTCACCTCAACCCTTAACCTAACCCTATCTCTAACGTTAACCTAGCCCTAAACCGAACCATGACTTAACCCTAACACTTACCCTAACCCTAACCCTCAATCTAACCTTAACCCTATACCTAATCCTAACATTAACCCTAACCCCTAAACCCTAACCCTAACTCTAAGCTCAAACCTAAACCTTAACTTCAACTTCACCCTTATCCTAACCCTAAACCGAACCCTGACCCTAAACCTAACCCTAAACCTGACCCTAACCTTAACCCAAACACCTAACCCTAACGCTAACTCTAACACTCATCCTTAACCTAAACTTCACCCTAAACCTAAGCCTAACCTAAACCCTAAATCTAAACCTAACCCTAAACTATCCCCTCACTCTAGCACTAACTCTAAACCTAACCCTAACCGAAATACCCTAAAACATCAGCTTCACTGAAAACCTAACACTAACCCTCACACGAACCCCTAACCCTTTCCCTAAACCTAACCCTATCCCTAATACTAAGCCTAGCCCTGACTTAAACAGAACCCTTATCCTAAGCCTAAACTTAACCCTAACCTTAACTCTATACTAAACCTAACACTAAACCTAACAATAACCCTAAACCTGCCCCTCACCCTAACCCTAAACCCTAGCACTAACTCTAACTGTAAACCTAACCCTAACCCTAACCTAGCCTTTACCGTAAACATAGCCTTAACCCTAACTTTACCCCTACCCTGACCCTAAGCCTATGCCTAACCCTAACACTAATCTGAACCCTAACTCTAACCTTAACCCTAAAACTTACCCTAACCCTCACTATTAACTGAAACTTCACCCTAACTCTAACCCTAACTGTAACTCTAACCCTAACCCTAACACTTACCCTAAACCCTCACCTGAACTGTAAACCTAACCCTAACTCTCACACTAACCTCTAACCCTATCCCCAACCCTAAACCTAATGCTATCCCTAAACTTATCCCTGACCCTAACCCTAAAACAAACAGTAACCCTAATCTAACCCTAACCCTAACATTAACCTAAACTTAACCCTACCCTAACCATAAACCTAAACCTAACACCCTAAACCTAACCTCTACCACTAACTATAAACCTACGACTAATCCTAACTCTTATCCTAACCCTCACCCTTAACGTAAACTTCACACTAACCCTAAACCTACCCCTAACCTTAAACATACCCCCTAATCCTAACCCGAACCCTAAAACTAACCTTAACACTAACCTGAACACAAACCCAAACTGTAGCCCTAACCCTAAAAATAACCCTCACCCTATCCTAAACTTCATCCAAACCCTAACCCTAACCTTAACCCTAAACCTACACCAAACCCAAAACCTAACCCTAAACCTAACTCCGACCATAACGCTAGTCCACAAGAACCCTGAACCTAACCCATAGAATAGCCCTGAACCTTACCCTAAACCTAATCCTAACCCTAACCTCGACCCTAAATAGAGCACTAACTCTAACCCTAAACCTGAACCTAAACCTAAATCTTACCCGACACCTAACCCTAATCCTAAACCTAACACTAACTCTAACTCTAACACTAATCATAATACTTACCCTAAACCCTCACCTTAACTCTAAAACTAACCGTAACCCTCACCCTAACTCCTAACCGTATGCCCAACCCTAACCCTAATGCTATCCCTAAACCTAACCCTAACACTAACCTGCACCCCTAAGCCCTAAAAATAACCCTAACCCTAACCCAAACCCTAACCCCTAACACCAAAGTCTAACCCAAACCTTAACCCTAAATTTCACCCTAACCCTAACACTAACCCTAAACCTAATCATAAACCTAACCCTAACCCTAAACCAAACCTAACCATGACCCAAACCACAATGCCTAACCAGAATCCTCACCCAAACCCTAACCCTAAACTACACCTCTATCCCCTAACACCTTACCATAACCATAATCCTAACCCTCCCCAACCCTCCCCCTAAACCTAACCCTCAGCCCAACCACAATGCCTAACACAAACCGGAACCCTAACCCTAAGCGTAACACTAAACTTAACCCTGACCTAAAATCTAACCCTAACCCTAAAACTAAACAGAACCCGTAAACTTAACCCTCAACATAACTTTAACACTAACCTGAAAACTAACCTAAACCTTAGCCATAACACTAACCCTAACCCTCATCCTATTTTAAACTTCAGGCTATCCCTAACCTAAAGCAAACCCTACCTATAAGCCTGACCCTACCCCTAAACCTAACCCTAACCTTAACCTTGGCGCACCTGGAACCCTAAACCGAACCCTTAAAATAACTCTGACCCTAACCCTCAACCTAAACCTAATACTAATCCTAACCCTGACCCTAACCCTAACCTTACCTTAACCCTAACTTTAACCCTACCATAAACTTAAACCTAATCCTAACTCTAACCCTAACCCTAACCGTAACACACAAAACCCTCACCTTAACTGTAAACGTAACTCTAAATCTTACCCTAACCCTAAACTTAACCCTAAATATAACCCTACCCTACACCTAACTGAAACACTAACCCCAACCCTAAGTCTAACACTAATCCTTAGCCTAAACCTGACCTTTACCCTAAACCTAACCCTAACCACTTTCCCTAACTCTAACCCTAACCGTAACCCTACCCCACACCCTAACCCTAACCCTAACCCTAAACTGAACCCTCACCCTTAACCAAATTTCACCCGAACCATAACCCTAAAGCTTCCCTAACTTCATTCAAACCCTAATCCTAACCAAAACTGAAACTAACCCAACACCTAACTCTAACCGTAACACTAATCCTAAACCTAACCCTAACCCTGACCTTAACCTGAACCCTGAACCGTAACCCTAACTCTCACACTTAACATAAACTTCGTCCTAACCCTAACACTAAACATAACACTAAATCTCCTCCTAACCCTGACCCTAACCCTAATCCTAACCATAAACCTAAACCTAACCCGAAACTTAACCCTAACCCTGACCCTAACTCTTACTCTAAGCCTAATCCTAACGCTAAAACTTACCCTAAACTCTCAGGTTAAATGAAAACCTAGCACTAGCCCTCACCGTAACTTCTAAACCTCACCTCAACCCTTAACCTAACCCTATCTCTAACGTTAACCTAGCCCTAAACCTAACCATGACTTAACCCTAACACTTACCCTAACCCTAACCCTCAATCTAACCTTAACCCTATACCTAATCCTAACATTAACCCTAACCCCTAAACCCTAACCCTAACTCTAAGCTCAAACCTAAACCTTAACTTCAACTTCACCCTTATCCTAACCCTAAACCGAACCCTGACCCTAAACCTAACCCTAAACCTGACCCTAACCTTAACCCAAACACCTAACCCTAACGCTAACTCTAACACTCATCCTTAACCTAAACTTCACCCTAAACCTAAGCCTAACCTAAACCCTAAATCTAAACCTAACCCTAAACTATCCCCTCACTCTAGCACTAACTCTAAACCTAACCCTAACCGAAATACCCTAAAACATCAGCTTCACTGAAAACCTAACACTAACCCTCACACGAACCCCTAACCCTTTCCCTAAACCTAACCCTATCCCTAATACTAAGCCTAGCCCTGACTTAAACAGAACCCTTATCCTAAGCCTAAACTTAACCCTAACCTTAACTCTATACTAAACCTAACACTAAACCTAACAATAACCCTAAACCTGCCCCTCACCCTAACCCTAAACCCTAGCACTAACTCTAACTGTAAACCTAACCCTAACCCTAACCTAGCCTTTACCGTAAACATAGCCTTAACCCTAACTTTACCCCTACCCTGACCCTAAGCCTATGCCTAACCCTAACACTAATCTGAACCCTAACTCTAACCTTAACCCTAAAACTTACCCTAACCCTCACTATTAACTGAAACTTCACCCTAACTCTAACCCTAACTGTAACTCTAACCCTAACCCTAACACTTACCCTAAACCCTCACCTGAACTGTAAACCTAACCCTAACTCTCACACTAACCCCTAACCCTATCCCCAACCCTAAACCTAATGCTATCCCTAAACTTATCCCTGACCCTAACCCTAAAACAAACAGTAACCCTAATCTAACCCTAACCCTAACATTAACCTAAACTTAACCCTACCCTAACCATAAACCTAAACCTAACACCCTAAACCTAACCTCTACCACTAACTATAAACCTACGACTAATCCTAACTCTTATCCTAACCCTCACCCTTAACGTAAACTTCACACTAACCCTAAACCTACCCCTAACCTTAAACATACCCCCTAATCCTAACCCGAACCCTAAAACTAACCTTAACACTAACCTGAACACAAACCCAAACTGTAGCCCTAACCCTAAAAATAACCCTCACCCTATCCTAAACTTCATCCAAACCCTAACCCTAACCTTAACCCTAAACCTACACCAAACCCAAAACCTAACCCTAAACCTAACTCCGACCATAACGCTAGTCCACAAGAACCCTGAACCTAACCCATAGAATAGCCCTGAACCTTACCCTAAACCTAATCCTAACCCTAACCTCGACCCTAAATAGAGCACTAACTCTAACCCTAAACCTGAACCTAAACCTAAATCTTACCCGACACCTAACCCTAATCCTAAACCTAACACTAACTCTAACTCTAACACTAATCATAATACTTACCCTAAACCCTCACCTTAACTCTAAAACTAACCGTAACCCTCACCCTAACTCCTAACCGTATCCCCAACCCTAACCCTAATGCTATCCCTAAACCTAACCCTAACACTAACCTGCACCCCTAAGCCCTAAAAATAACCCTAACCCTAACCCAAACCCTAACCCCTAACACCAAAGTCTAACCCAAACCTTAACCCTAAATTTCACCCTAACCCTAACACTAACCCTAAACCTAATCATAAACCTAACCCTAACCCTAAACCAAACCTAACCATGACCCAAACCACAATGCCTAACCAGAATCCTCACCCAAACCCTAACCCTAAACTACACCTCTATCCCCTAACACCTTACCATAACCATAATCCTAACCCTCCCCAACCCTCCCCCTAAACCTAACCCTCAGCCCAACCACAATGCCTAACACAAACCGGAACCCTAACCCTAAGCGTAACACTAAACTTAACCCTGACCTAAAATCTAACCCTAACCCTAAAACTAAACAGAACCCGTAAACTTAACCCTCAACATAACTTTAACACTAACCTGAAAACTAACCTAAACCTTAGCCATAACACTAACCCTAACCCTCATCCTATTTTAAACTTCAGGCTATCCCTAACCTAAAGCAAACCCTACCTATAAGCCTGACCCTACCCCTAAACCTAACCCTAACCTTAACCTTGGCGCACCTGGAACCCTAAACCGAACCCTTAAAATAACTCTGACCCTAACCCTCAACCTAAACCTAATACTAATCCTAACCCTGACCCTAACCCTAACCTTACCTTAACCCTAACTTTAACCCTACCATAAACTTAAACCTAATCCTAACTCTAACCCTAACCCTAACCGTAACACACAAAACCCTCACCTTAACTGTAAACGTAACTCTAAATCTTACCCTAACCCTAAACTTAACCCTAAATATAACCCTACCCTACACCTAACTGAAACACTAACCCCAACCCTAAGTCTAACACTAATCCTTAGCCTAAACCTGACCTTTACCCTAAACCTAACCCTAACCACTTTCCCTAACTCTAACCCTAACCGTAACCCTACCCCACACCCTAACCCTAACCCTAACCCTAAACTGAACCCTCACCCTTAACCAAATTTCACCCGAACCATAACCCTAAAGCTTCCCTAACTTCATTCAAACCCTAATCCTAACCAAAACTGAAACTAACCCAACACCTAACTCTAACCGTAACACTAATCCTAAACCTAACCCTAACCCTGACCTTAACCTGAACCCTGAACCGTAACCCTAACTCTCACACTTAACATAAACTTCGTCCTAACCCTAACACTAAACATAACACTAAATCTCCTCCTAACCCTGACCCTAACCCTAATCCTAACCATAAACCTAAACCTAACCCGAAACTTAACCCTAACCCTGACCCTAACTCTTACTCTAAGCCTAATCCTAACGCTAAAACTTACCCTAAACTCTCAGGTTAAATGAAAACCTAGCACTAGCCCTCACCGTAACTTCTAAACCTCACCTCAACCCTTAACCTAACCCTATCTCTAACGTTAACCTAGCCCTAAACCGAACCATGACTTAACCCTAACACTTACCCTAACCCTAACCCTCAATCTAACCTTAACCCTATACCTAATCCTAACATTAACCCTAACCCCTAAACCCTAACCCTAACTCTAAGCTCAAACCTAAACCTTAACTTCAACTTCACCCTTATCCTAACCCTAAACCGAACCCTGACCCTAAACCTAACCCTAAACCTGACCCTAACCTTAACCCAAACACCTAACCCTAACGCTAACTCTAACACTCATCCTTAACCTAAACTTCACCCTAAACCTAAGCCTAACCTAAACCCTAAATCTAAACCTAACCCTAAACTATCCCCTCACTCTAGCACTAACTCTAAACCTAACCCTAACCGAAATACCCTAAAACATCAGCTTCACTGAAAACCTAACACTAACCCTCACACGAACCCCTAACCCTTTCCCTAAACCTAACCCTATCCCTAATACTAAGCCTAGCCCTGACTTAAACAGAACCCTTATCCTAAGCCTAAACTTAACCCTAACCTTAACTCTATACTAAACCTAACACTAAACCTAACAATAACCCTAAACCTGACCCTCACCCTAACCCTAAACCCTAGCACTAACTCTAACTGTAAACCTAACCCTAACCCTAACCTAGCCTTTACCGTAAACATAGCCTTAACCCTAACTTTACCCCTACCCTGACCCTAAGCCTATGCCTAACCCTAACACTAATCTGAACCCTAACTCTAACCTTAACCCTAAAACTTACCCTAACCCTCACTATTAACTGAAACTTCACCCTAACTCTAACCCTAACTGTAACTCTAACCCTAACCCTAACACTTACCCTAAACCCTCACCTGAACTGTAAACCTAACCCTAACTCTCACACTAACCCCTAACCCTATCCCCAACCCTAAACCTAATGCTATCCCTAAACTTATCCCTGACCCTAACCCTAAAACAAACAGTAACCCTAATCTAACCCTAACCCTAACATTAACCTAAACTTAACCCTACCCTAACCATAAACCTAAACCTAACACCCTAAACCTAACCTCTACCACTAACTATAAACCTACGACTAATCCTAACTCTTATCCTAACCCTCACCCTTAACGTAAACTTCACACTAACCCTAAACCTACCCCTAACCTTAAACATACCCCCTAATCCTAACCCGAACCCTAAAACTAACCTTAACACTAACCTGAACACAAACCCAAACTGTAGCCCTAACCCTAAAAATAACCCTCACCCTATCCTAAACTTCATCCAAACCCTAACCCTAACCTTAACCCTAAACCTACACCAAACCCAAAACCTAACCCTAAACCTAACTCCGACCATAACGCTAGTCCACAAGAACCCTGAACCTAACCCATAGAATAGCCCTGAACCTTACCCTAAACCTAATCCTAACCCTAACCTCGACCCTAAATAGAGCACTAACTCTAACCCTAAACCTGAACCTAAACCTAAATCTTACCCGACACCTAACCCTAATCCTAAACCTAACACTAACTCTAACTCTAACACTAATCATAATACTTACCCTAAACCCTCACCTTAACTCTAAAACTAACCGTAACCCTCACCCTAACTCCTAACCGTATCCCCAACCCTAACCCTAATGCTATCCCTAAACCTAACCCTAACACTAACCTGCACCCCTAAGCCCTAAAAATAACCCTAACCCTAACCCAAACCCTAACCCCTAACACCAAAGTCTAACCCAAACCTTAACCCTAAATTTCACCCTAACCCTAACACTAACCCTAAACCTAATCATAAACCTAACCCTAACCCTAAACCAAACCTAACCATGACCCAAACCACAATGCCTAACCAGAATCCTCACCCAAACCCTAACCCTAAACTACACCTCTATCCCCTAACACCTTACCATAACCATAATCCTAACCCTCCCCAACCCTCCCCCTAAACCTAACCCTCAGCCCAACCACAATGCCTAACACAAACCGGAACCCTAACCCTAAGCGTAACACTAAACTTAACCCTGACCTAAAATCTAACCCTAACCCTAAAACTAAACAGAACCCGTAAACTTAACCCTCAACATAACTTTAACACTAACCTGAAAACTAACCTAAACCTTAGCCATAACACTAACCCTAACCCTCATCCTATTTTAAACTTCAGGCTATCCCTAACCTAAAGCAAACCCTACCTATAAGCCTGACCCTACCCCTAAACCTAACCCTAACCTTAACCTTGGCGCACCTGGAACCCTAAACCGAACCCTTAAAATAACTCTGACCCTAACCCTCAACCTAAACCTAATACTAATCCTAACCCTGACCCTAACCCTAACCTTACCTTAACCCTAACTTTAACCCTACCATAAACTTAAACCTAATCCTAACTCTAACCCTAACCCTAACCGTAACACACAAAACCCTCACCTTAACTGTAAACGTAACTCTAAATCTTACCCTAACCCTAAACTTAACCCTAAATATAACCCTACCCTACACCTAACTGAAACACTAACCCCAACCCTAAGTCTAACACTAATCCTTAGCCTAAACCTGACCTTTACCCTAAACCTAACCCTAACCACTTTCCCTAACTCTAACCCTAACCGTAACCCTACCCCACACCCTAACCCTAACCCTAAACTGAACCCTCACCCTTAACCAAATTTCACCCGAACCATAACCCTAAAGCTTCCCTAACTTCATTCAAACCCTAATCCTAACCAAAACTGAAACTAACCCAACACCTAACTCTAACCGTAACACTAATCCTAAACCTAACCCTAACCCTGACCTTAACCTGAACCCTGAACCGTAACCCTAACTCTCACACTTAACATAAACTTCGTCCTAACCCTAACACTAAACATAACACTAAATCTCCTCCTAACCCTGACCCTAACCCTAATCCTAACCATAAACCTAAACCTAACCCGAAACTTAACCCTAACCCTGACCCTAACTCTTACTCTAAGCCTAATCCTAACGCTAAAACTTACCCTAAACTCTCAGGTTAAATGAAAACCTAGCACTAGCCCTCACCGTAACTTCTAAACCTCACCTCAACCCTTAACCTAACCCTATCTCTAACGTTAACCTAGCCCTAAACCGAACCATGACTTAACCCTAACACTTACCCTAACCCTAACCCTCAATCTAACCTTAACCCTATACCTAATCCTAACATTAACCCTAACCCCTAAACCCTAACCCTAACTCTAAGCTCAAACCTAAACCTTAAGTTCAACTTCACCCTTATCCTAACCCTAAACCGAACCCTGACCCTAAACCTAACCCTAAACCTGACCCTAACCTTAACCCAAACACCTAACCCTAACGCTAACTCTAACACTCATCCTTAACCTAAACTTCACCCTAAACCTAAGCCTAACCTAAACCCTAAATCTAAACCTAACCCTAAACTATCCCCTCACTCTAGCACTAACTCTAAACCTAACCCTAACCGAAATACCCTAAAACATCAGCTTCACTGAAAACCTAACACTAACCCTCACACGAACCCCTAACCCTTTCCCTAAACCTAACCCTATCCCTAATACTAAGCCTAGCCCTGACTTAAACAGAACCCTTATCCTAAGCCTAAACTTAACCCTAACCTTAACTCTATACTAAACCTAACACTAAACCTAACAATAACCCTAAACCTGACCCTCACCCTAACCCTAAACCCTAGCACTAACTCTAACTGTAAACCTAACCCTAACCCTAACCTAGCCTTTACCGTAAACATAGCCTTAACCCTAACTTTACCCCTACCCTGACCCTAAGCCTATGCCTAACCCTAACACTAATCTGAACCCTAACTCTAACCTTAACCCTAAAACTTACCCTAACCCTCACTATTAACTGAAACTTCACCCTAACTCTAACCCTAACTGTAACTCTAACCCTAACCCTAACACTTACCCTAAACCCTCACCTGAACTGTAAACCTAACCCTAACTCTCACACTAACCTCTAACCCTATCCCCAACCCTAAACCTAATGCTATCCCTAAACTTATCCCTGACCCTAACCCTAAAACAAACAGTAACCCTAATCTAACCCTAACCCTAACATTAACCTAAACTTAACCCTACCCTAACCATAAACCTAAACCTAACACCCTAAACCTAACCTCTACCACTAACTATAAACCTACGACTAATCCTAACTCTTATCCTAACCCTCACCCTTAACGTAAACTTCACACTAACCCTAAACCTACCCCTAACCTTAAACATACCCCCTAATCCTAACCCGAACCCTAAAACTAACCTTAACACTAACCTCAACACAAACCCAAACTGTAGCCCTAACCCTAAAAATAACCCTCACCCTATCCTAAACTTCATCCAAACCCTAACCCTAACCTTAACCCTAAACCTACACCAAACCCAAAACCTAACCCTAAACCTAACTCCGACCATAACGCTAGTCCACAAGAACCCTGAACCTAACCCATAGAATAGCCCTGAACCTTACCCTAAACCTAATCCTAACCCTAACCTCGACCCTAAATAGAGCACTAACTCTAACCCTAAACCTGAACCTAAACCTAAATCTTACCCGACACCTAACCCTAATCCTAAGCCTAACACTAACTCTAACTCTAACACTAATCATAATACTTACCCTAAACCCTCACCTTAACTCTAAAACTAACCGTAACCCTCACCCTAACTCCAAACCGTATCCCCAACCCTAACCCTAATGCTATCCCTAAACCTAACCCTAACACTAACCTGCACCCCTAAGCCCTAAAAATAACCCTAACCCTAACCCAAACCCTAACCCCTAACACCAAAGTCTAACCCAAACCTTAACCCTAAATTTCACCCTAACCCTAACACTAACCCTAAACCTAATCATAAACCTAACCCTAACCCTAAACCAAACCTAACCATGACCCAAACCACAATGCCTAACCAGAATCCTCACCCAAACCCTAACCCTAAACTACACCTCTATCCCCTAACACCTTACCATAAGCATAATCCTAACCCTCCCCAACCCTCCCCCTAAACCTAACCCTCAGCCCAACCACAATGCCTAACACAAACCGGAACCCTAACCCTAAGCGTAACACTAAACTTAACCCTGACCTAAAATCTAACCCTAACCCTAAAACTAAACAGAACCCGTAAACTTAACCCTCAACATAACTTTAACACTAACCTGAAAACTAACCTAAACCTTAGCCATAACACTAACCCTAACCCTCATCCTATTTTAAACTTCAGGCTATCCCTAACCTAAAGCAAACCCTACCTATAAGCCTAACCCTACCCCTAAACCTAACCCTAACCTTAACCTTGGCGCACCTGGAACCCTAAACCGAACCCTTAAAATAACTCTGACCCTAACCCTCAACCTAAACCTAATACTAATCCTAACCCTGACCCTAACCCTAACCTTACCTTAACCCTAACTTTAACCCTACCATAAACTTAAACCTAATCCTAACTCTAACCCTAACCCTAACCGTAACACACAAAACCCTCACCTTAACTGTAAACGTAACTCTAAATCTTACCCTAACCCTAAACTTAACCCTAAATATAACCCTACCCTACACCTAACTGAAACACTAACCCCAACCCTAAGTCTAACACTAATCCTTAGCCTAAACCTGACCTTTACCCTAAACCTAACCCTAACCACTTTCCCTAACTCTAACCCTAACCGTAACCCTACCCCACACCCTAACCCTAACCCTAACCCTAAACTGAACCCTCACCCTTAACCAAATTTCACCCGAACCATAACCCTAAAGCTTCCCTAACTTCATTCAAACCCTAATCCTAACCAAAACTGAAACTAACCCAACACCTAACTCTAACCGTAACACTAATCCTAAACCTAACCCTAACCCTGACCTTAACCTGAACCCTGAACCGTAACCCTAACTCTCACACTTAACATAAACTTCGTCCTAACCCTAACACTAAACATAACACTAAATCTCCTCCTAACCCTGACCCTAACCCTAATCCTAACCATAAACCTAAACCTAACCCGAAACTTAACCCTAACCCTGACCCTAACTCTTACTCTAAGCCTAATCCTAACGCTAAAACTTACCCTAAACTCTCAGGTTAAATGAAAACCTAGCACTAGCCCTCACCGTAACTTCTAAACCTCACCTCAACCCTTAACCTAACCCTATCTCTAACGTTAACCTAGCCCTAAACCTAACCATGACTTAACCCTAACACTTACCCTAACCCTAACCCTCAATCTAACCTTAACCCTATACCTAATCCTAACATTAACCCTAACCCCTAAACCCTAACCCTAACTCTAAGCTCAAACCTAAACCTTAACTTCAACTTCACCCTTATCCTAACCCTAAACCGAACCCTGACCCTAAACCTAACCCTAAACCTGACCCTAACCTTAACCCAAACACCTAACCCTAACGCTAACTCTAACACTCATCCTTAACCTAAACTTCACCCTAAACCTAAGCCTAACCTAAACCCTAAATCTAAACCTAACCCTAAACTATCCCCTCACTCTAGCACTAACTCTAAACCTAACCCTAACCGAAATACCCTAAAACATCAGCTTCACTGAAAACCTAACACTAACCCTCACACGAACCCCTAACCCTTTCCCTAAACCTAACCCTATCCCTAATACTAAGCCTAGCCCTGACTTAAACAGAACCCTTATCCTAAGCCTAAACTTAACCCTAACCTTAACTCTATACTAAACCTAACACTAAACCTAACAATAACCCTAAACCTGCCCCTCACCCTAACCCTAAACCCTAGCACTAACTCTAACTGTAAACCTAACCCTAACCCTAACCTAGCCTTTACCGTAAACATAGCCTTAACCCTAACTTTACCCCTACCCTGACCCTAAGCCTATGCCTAACCCTAACACTAATCTGAACCCTAACTCTAACCTTAACCCTAAAACTTACCCTAACCCTCACTATTAACTGAAACTTCACCCTAACTCTAACCCTAACTGTAACTCTAACCCTAACCCTAACACTTACCCTAAACCCTCACCTGAACTGTAAACCTAACCCTAACTCTCACACTAACCCCTAACCCTATCCCCAACCCTAAACCTAATGCTATCCCTAAACTTATCCCTGACCCTAACCCTAAAACAAACAGTAACCCTAATCTAACCCTAACCCTAACATTAACCTAAACTTAACCCTACCCTAACCATAAACCTAAACCTAACACCCTAAACCTAACCTCTACCACTAACTATAAACCTACGACTAATCCTAACTCTTATCCTAACCCTCACCCTTAACGTAAACTTCACACTAACCCTAAACCTACCCCTAACCTTAAACATACCCCCTAATCCTAACCCGAACCCTAAAACTAACCTTAACACTAACCTGAACACAAACCCAAACTGTAGCCCTAACCCTAAAAATAACCCTCACCCTATCCTAAACTTCATCCAAACCCTAACCCTAACCTTAACCCTAAACCTACACCAAACCCAAAACCTAACCCTAAACCTAACTCCGACCATAACGCTAGTCCACAAGAACCCTGAACCTAACCCATAGAATAGCCCTGAACCTTACCCTAAACCTAATCCTAACCCTAACCTCGACCCTAAATAGAGCACTAACTCTAACCCTAAACCTGAACCTAAACCTAAATCTTACCCGACACCTAACCCTAATCCTAAACCTAACACTAACTCTAACTCTAACACTAATCATAATACTTACCCTAAACCCTCACCTTAACTCTAAAACTAACCGTAACCCTCACCCTAACTCCTAACCGTATGCCCAACCCTAACCCTAATGCTATCCCTAAACCTAACCCTAACACTAACCTGCACCCCTAAGCCCTAAAAATAACCCTAACCCTAACCCAAACCCTAACCCCTAACACCAAAGTCTAACCCAAACCTTAACCCTAAATTTCACCCTAACCCTAACACTAACCCTAAACCTAATCATAAACCTAACCCTAACCCTAAACCAAACCTAACCATGACCCAAACCACAATGCCTAACCAGAATCCTCACCCAAACCCTAACCCTAAACTACACCTCTATCCCCTAACACCTTACCATAACCATAATCCTAACCCTCCCCAACCCTCCCCCTAAACCTAACCCTCAGCCCAACCACAATGCCTAACACAAACCGGAACCCTAACCCTAAGCGTAACACTAAACTTAACCCTGACCTAAAATCTAACCCTAACCCTAAAACTAAACAGAACCCGTAAACTTAACCCTCAACATAACTTTAACACTAACCTGAAAACTAACCTAAACCTTAGCCATAACACTAACCCTAACCCTCATCCTATTTTAAACTTCAGGCTATCCCTAACCTAAAGCAAACCCTACCTATAAGCCTGACCCTACCCCTAAACCTAACCCTAACCTTAACCTTGGCGCACCTGGAACCCTAAACCGAACCCTTAAAATAACTCTGACCCTAACCCTCAACCTAAACCTAATACTAATCCTAACCCTGACCCTAACCCTAACCTTACCTTAACCCTAACTTTAACCCTACCATAAACTTAAACCTAATCCTAACTCTAACCCTAACCCTAACCGTAACACACAAAACCCTCACCTTAACTGTAAACGTAACTCTAAATCTTACCCTAACCCTAAACTTAACCCTAAATATAACCCTACCCTACACCTAACTGAAACACTAACCCCAACCCTAAGTCTAACACTAATCCTTAGCCTAAACCTGACCTTTACCCTAAACCTAACCCTAACCACTTTCCCTAACTCTAACCCTAACCGTAACCCTACCCCACACCCTAACCCTAACCCTAACCCTAAACTGAACCCTCACCCTTAACCAAATTTCACCCGAACCATAACCCTAAAGCTTCCCTAACTTCATTCAAACCCTAATCCTAACCAAAACTGAAACTAACCCAACACCTAACTCTAACCGTAACACTAATCCTAAACCTAACCCTAACCCTGACCTTAACCTGAACCCTGAACCGTAACCCTAACTCTCACACTTAACATAAACTTCGTCCTAACCCTAACACTAAACATAACACTAAATCTCCTCCTAACCCTGACCCTAACCCTAATCCTAACCATAAACCTAAACCTAACCCGAAACTTAACCCTAACCCTGACCCTAACTCTTACTCTAAGCCTAATCCTAACGCTAAAACTTACCCTAAACTCTCAGGTTAAATGAAAACCTAGCACTAGCCCTCACCGTAACTTCTAAACCTCACCTCAACCCTTAACCTAACCCTATCTCTAACGTTAACCTAGCCCTAAACCTAACCATGACTTAACCCTAACACTTACCCTAACCCTAACCCTCAATCTAACCTTAACCCTATACCTAATCCTAACATTAACCCTAACCCCTAAACCCTAACCCTAACTCTAAGCTCAAACCTAAACCTTAACTTCAACTTCACCCTTATCCTAACCCTAAACCGAACCCTGACCCTAAACCTAACCCTAAACCTGACCCTAACCTTAACCCAAACACCTAACCCTAACGCTAACTCTAACACTCATCCTTAACCTAAACTTCACCCTAAACCTAAGCCTAACCTAAACCCTAAATCTAAACCTAACCCTAAACTATCCCCTCACTCTAGCACTAACTCTAAACCTAACCCTAACCGAAATACCCTAAAACATCAGCTTCACTGAAAACCTAACACTAACCCTCACACGAACCCCTAACCCTTTCCCTAAACCTAACCCTATCCCTAATACTAAGCCTAGCCCTGACTTAAACAGAACCCTTATCCTAAGCCTAAACTTAACCCTAACCTTAACTCTATACTAAACCTAACACTAAACCTAACAATAACCCTAAACCTGCCCCTCACCCTAACCCTAAACCCTAGCACTAACTCTAACTGTAAACCTAACCCTAACCCTAACCTAGCCTTTACCGTAAACATAGCCTTAACCCTAACTTTACCCCTACCCTGACCCTAAGCCTATGCCTAACCCTAACACTAATCTGAACCCTAACTCTAACCTTAACCCTAAAACTTACCCTAACCCTCACTATTAACTGAAACTTCACCCTAACTCTAACCCTAACTGTAACTCTAACCCTAACCCTAACACTTACCCTAAACCCTCACCTGAACTGTAAACCTAACCCTAACTCTCACACTAACCTCTAACCCTATCCCCAACCCTAAACCTAATGCTATCCCTAAACTTATCCCTGACCCTAACCCTAAAACAAACAGTAACCCTAATCTAACCCTAACCCTAACATTAACCTAAACTTAACCCTACCCTAACCATAAACCTAAACCTAACACCCTAAACCTAACCTCTACCACTAACTATAAACCTACGACTAATCCTAACTCTTATCCTAACCCTCACCCTTAACGTAAACTTCACACTAACCCTAAACCTACCCCTAACCTTAAACATACCCCCTAATCCTAACCCGAACCCTAAAACTAACCTTAACACTAACCTGAACACAAACCCAAACTGTAGCCCTAACCCTAAAAATAACCCTCACCCTATCCTAAACTTCATCCAAACCCTAACCCTAACCTTAACCCTAAACCTACACCAAACCCAAAACCTAACCCTAAACCTAACTCCGACCATAACGCTAGTCCACAAGAACCCTGAACCTAACCCATAGAATAGCCCTGAACCTTACCCTAAACCTAATCCTAACCCTAACCTCGACCCTAAATAGAGCACTAACTCTAACCCTAAACCTGAACCTAAACCTAAATCTTACCCGACACCTAACCCTAATCCTAAACCTAACACTAACTCTAACTCTAACACTAATCATAATACTTACCCTAAACCCTCACCTTAACTCTAAAACTAACCGTAACCCTCACCCTAACTCCTAACCGTATGCCCAACCCTAACCCTAATGCTATCCCTAAACCTAACCCTAACACTAACCTGCACCCCTAAGCCCTAAAAATAACCCTAACCCTAACCCAAACCCTAACCCCTAACACCAAAGTCTAACCCAAACCTTAACCCTAAATTTCACCCTAACCCTAACACTAACCCTAAACCTAATCATAAACCTAACCCTAACCCTAAACCAAACCTAACCATGACCCAAACCACAATGCCTAACCAGAATCCTCACCCAAACCCTAACCCTAAACTACACCTCTATCCCCTAACACCTTACCATAACCATAATCCTAACCCTCCCCAACCCTCCCCCTAAACCTAACCCTCAGCCCAACCACAATGCCTAACACAAACCGGAACCCTAACCCTAAGCGTAACACTAAACTTAACCCTGACCTAAAATCTAACCCTAACCCTAAAACTAAACAGAACCCGTAAACTTAACCCTCAACATAACTTTAACACTAACCTGAAAACTAACCTAAACCTTAGCCATAACACTAACCCTAACCCTCATCCTATTTTAAACTTCAGGCTATCCCTAACCTAAAGCAAACCCTACCTATAAGCCTGACCCTACCCCTAAACCTAACCCTAACCTTAACCTTGGCGCACCTGGAACCCTAAACCGAACCCTTAAAATAACTCTGACCCTAACCCTCAACCTAAACCTAATACTAATCCTAACCCTGACCCTAACCCTAACCTTACCTTAACCCTAACTTTAACCCTACCATAAACTTAAACCTAATCCTAACTCTAACCCTAACCCTAACCGTAACACACAAAACCCTCACCTTAACTGTAAACGTAACTCTAAATCTTACCCTAACCCTAAACTTAACCCTAAATATAACCCTACCCTACACCTAACTGAAACACTAACCCCAACCCTAAGTCTAACACTAATCCTTAGCCTAAACCTGACCTTTACCCTAAACCTAACCCTAACCACTTTCCCTAACTCTAACCCTAACCGTAACCCTACCCCACACCCTAACCCTAACCCTAACCCTAAACTGAACCCTCACCCTTAACCAAATTTCACCCGAACCATAACCCTAAAGCTTCCCTAACTTCATTCAAACCCTAATCCTAACCAAAACTGAAACTAACCCAACACCTAACTCTAACCGTAACACTAATCCTAAACCTAACCCTAACCCTGACCTTAACCTGAACCCTGAACCGTAACCCTAACTCTCACACTTAACATAAACTTCGTCCTAACCCTAACACTAAACATAACACTAAATCTCCTCCTAACCCTGACCCTAACCCTAATCCTAACCATAAACCTAAACCTAACCCGAAACTTAACCCTAACCCTGACCCTAACTCTTACTCTAAGCCTAATCCTAACGCTAAAACTTACCCTAAACTCTCAGGTTAAATGAAAACCTAGCACTAGCCCTCACCGTAACTTCTAAACCTCACCTCAACCCTTAACCTAACCCTATCTCTAACGTTAACCTAGCCCTAAACCTAACCATGACTTAATCCTAACACTTACCCTAACCCTAACCCTCAATCTAACCTTAACCCTATACCTAATCCTAACATTAACCCTAACCCCTAAACCCTAACCCTAACTCTAAGCTCAAACCTAAACCTTAACTTCAACTTCACCCTTATCCTAACCCTAAACCGAACCCTGACCCTAAACCTAACCCTAAACCTGACCCTAACCTTAACCCAAACACCTAACCCTAACGCTAACTCTAACACTCATCCTTAACCTAAACTTCACCCTAAACCTAAGCCTAACCTAAACCCTAAATCTAAACCTAACCCTAAACTATCCCCTCACTCTAGCACTAACTCTAAACCTAACCCTAACCGAAATACCCTAAAACATCAGCTTCACTGAAAACCTAACACTAACCCTCACACGAACCCCTAACCCTTTCCCTAAACCTAACCCTATCCCTAATACTAAGCCTAGCCCTGACTTAAACAGAACCCTTATCCTAAGCCTAAACTTAACCCTAACCTTAACTCTATACTAAACCTAACACTAAACCTAACAATAACCCTAAACCTGCCCCTCACCCTAACCCTAAACCCTAGCACTAACTCTAACTGTAAACCTAACCCTAACCCTAACCTAGCCTTTACCGTAAACATAGCCTTAACCCTAACTTTACCCCTACCCTGACCCTAAGCCTATGCCTAACCCTAACACTAATCTGAACCCTAACTCTAACCTTAACCCTAAAACTTACCCTAACCCTCACTATTAACTGAAACTTCACCCTAACTCTAACCCTAACTGTAACTCTAACCCTAACCCTAACACTTACCCTAAACCCTCACCTGAACTGTAAACCTAACCCTAACTCTCACACTAACCCCTAACCCTATCCCCAACCCTAAACCTAATGCTATCCCTAAACTTATCCCTGACCCTAACCCTAAAACAAACAGTAACCCTAATCTAACCCTAACCCTAACATTAACCTAAACTTAACCCTACCCTAACCATAAACCTAAACCTAACACCCTAAACCTAACCTCTACCACTAACTATAAACCTACGACTAATCCTAACTCTTATCCTAACCCTCACCCTTAACGTAAACTTCACACTAACCCTAAACCTACCCCTAACCTTAAACATACCCCCTAATCCTAACCCGAACCCTAAAACTAACCTTAACACTAACCTGAACACAAACCCAAACTGTAGCCCTAACCCTAAAAATAACCCTCACCCTATCCTAAACTTCATCCAAACCCTAACCCTAACCTTAACCCTAAACCTACACCAAACCCAAAACCTAACCCTAAACCTAACTCCGACCATAACGCTAGTCCACAAGAACCCTGAACCTAACCCATAGAATAGCCCTGAACCTTACCCTAAACCTAATCCTAACCCTAACCTCGACCCTAAATAGAGCACTAACTCTAACCCTAAACCTGAACCTAAACCTAAATCTTACCCGACACCTAACCCTAATCCTAAACCTAACACTAACTCTAACTCTAACACTAATCATAATACTTACCCTAAACCCTCACCTTAACTCTAAAACTAACCGTAACCCTCACCCTAACTCCTAACCGTATGCCCAACCCTAACCCTAATGCTATCCCTAAACCTAACCCTAACACTAACCTGCACCCCTAAGCCCTAAAAATAACCCTAACCCTAACCCAAACCCTAACCCCTAACACCAAAGTCTAACCCAAACCTTAACCCTAAATTTCACCCTAACCCTAACACTAACCCTAAACCTAATCATAAACCTAACCCTAACCCTAAACCAAACCTAACCATGACCCAAACCACAATGCCTAACCAGAATCCTCACCCAAACCCTAACCCTAAACTACACCTCTATCCCCTAACACCTTACCATAACCATAATCCTAACCCTCCCCAACCCTCCCCCTAAACCTAACCCTCAGCCCAACCACAATGCCTAACACAAACCGGAACCCTAACCCTAAGCGTAACACTAAACTTAACCCTGACCTAAAATCTAACCCTAACCCTAAAACTAAACAGAACCCGTAAACTTAACCCTCAACATAACTTTAACACTAACCTGAAAACTAACCTAAACCTTAGCCATAACACTAACCCTAACCCTCATCCTATTTTAAACTTCAGGCTATCCCTAACCTAAAGCAAACCCTACCTATAAGCCTGACCCTACCCCTAAACCTAACCCTAACCTTAACCTTGGCGCACCTGGAACCCTAAACCGAACCCTTAAAATAACTCTGACCCTAACCCTCAACCTAAACCTAATACTAATCCTAACCCTGACCCTAACCCTAACCTTACCTTAACCCTAACTTTAACCCTACCATAAACTTAAACCTAATCCTAACTCTAACCCTAACCCTAACCGTAACACACAAAACCCTCACCTTAACTGTAAACGTAACTCTAAATCTTACCCTAACCCTAAACTTAACCCTAAATATAACCCTACCCTACACCTAACTGAAACACTAACCCCAACCCTAAGTCTAACACTAATCCTTAGCCTAAACCTGACCTTTACCCTAAACCTAACCCTAACCACTTTCCCTAACTCTAACCCTAACCGTAACCCTACCCCACACCCTAACCCTAACCCTAACCCTAAACTGAACCCTCACCCTTAACCAAATTTCACCCGAACCATAACCCTAAAGCTTCCCTAACTTCATTCAAACCCTAATCCTAACCAAAACTGAAACTAACCCAACACCTAACTCTAACCGTAACACTAATCCTAAACCTAACCCTAACCCTGACCTTAACCTGAACCCTGAACCGTAACCCTAACTCTCACACTTAACATAAACTTCGTCCTAACCCTAACACTAAACATAACACTAAATCTCCTCCTAACCCTGACCCTAACCCTAATCCTAACCATAAACCTAAACCTAACCCGAAACTTAACCCTAACCCTGACCCTAACTCTTACTCTAAGCCTAATCCTAACGCTAAAACTTACCCTAAACTCTCAGGTTAAATGAAAACCTAGCACTAGCCCTCGCCGTAACTTCTAAACCTCACCTCAACCCTTAACCTAACCCTATCTCTAACGTTAACCTAGCCCTAAACCTAACCATGACTTAACCCTAACACTTACCCTAACCCTAACCCTCAATCTAACCTTAACCCTATACCTAATCCTAACATTAACCCTAACCCCTAAACCCTAACCCTAACTCTAAGCTCAAACCTAAACCTTAACTTCAACTTCACCCTTATCCTAACCCTAAACCGAACCCTGACCCTAAACCTAACCCTAAACCTGACCCTAACCTTAACCCAAACACCTAACCCTAACGCTAACTCTAACACTCATCCTTAACCTAAACTTCACCCTAAACCTAAGCCTAACCTAAACCCTAAATCTAAACCTAACCCTAAACTATCCCCTCACTCTAGCACTAACTCTAAACCTAACCCTAACCGAAATACCCTAAAACATCAGCTTCACTGAAAACCTAACACTAACCCTCACACGAACCCCTAACCCTTTCCCTAAACCTAACCCTATCCCTAATACTAAGCCTAGCCCTGACTTAAACAGAACCCTTATCCTAAGCCTAAACTTAACCCTAACCTTAACTCTATACTAAACCTAACACTAAACCTAACAATAACCCTAAACCTGCCCCTCACCCTAACCCTAAACCCTAGCACTAACTCTAACTGTAAACCTAACCCTAACCCTAACCTAGCCTTTACCGTAAACATAGCCTTAACCCTAACTTTACCCCTACCCTGACCCTAAGCCTATGCCTAACCCTAACACTAATCTGAACCCTAACTCTAACCTTAACCCTAAAACTTACCCTAACCCTCACTATTAACTGAAACTTCACCCTAACTCTAACCCTAACTGTAACTCTAACCCTAACCCTAACACTTACCCTAAACCCTCACCTGAACTGTAAACCTAACCCTAACTCTCACACTAACCTCTAACCCTATCCCCAACCCTAAACCTAATGCTATCCCTAAACTTATCCCTGACCCTAACCCTAAAACAAACAGTAACCCTAATCTAACCCTAACCCTAACATTAACCTAAACTTAACCCTACCCTAACCATAAACCTAAACCTAACACCCTAAACCTAACCTCTACCACTAACTATAAACCTACGACTAATCCTAACTCTTATCCTAACCCTCACCCTTAACGTAAACTTCACACTAACCCTAAACCTACCCCTAACCTTAAACATACCCCCTAATCCTAACCCGAACCCTAAAACTAACCTTAACACTAACCTGAACACAAACCCAAACTGTAGCCCTAACCCTAAAAATAACCCTCACCCTATCCTAAACTTCATCCAAACCCTAACCCTAACCTTAACCCTAAACCTACACCAAACCCAAAACCTAACCCTAAACCTAACTCCGACCATAACGCTAGTCCACAAGAACCCTGAACCTAACCCATAGAATAGCCCTGAACCTTACCCTAAACCTAATCCTAACCCTAACCTCGACCCTAAATAGAGCACTAACTCTAACCCTAAACCTGAACCTAAACCTAAATCTTACCCGACACCTAACCCTAATCCTAAACCTAACACTAACTCTAACTCTAACACTAATCATAATACTTACCCTAAACCCTCACCTTAACTCTAAAACTAACCGTAACCCTCACCCTAACTCCTAACCGTATCCCCAACCCTAACCCTAATGCTATCCCTAAACCTAACCCTAACACTAACCTGCACCCCTAAGCCCTAAAAATAACCCTAACCCTAACCCAAACCCTAACCCCTAACACCAAAGTCTAACCCAAACCTTAACCCTAAATTTCACCCTAACCCTAACACTAACCCTAAACCTAATCATAAACCTAACCCTAACCCTAAACCAAACCTAACCATGACCCAAACCACAATGCCTAACCAGAATCCTCACCCAAACCCTAACCCTAAACTACACCTCTATCCCCTAACACCTTACCATAACCATAATCCTAACCCTCCCCAACCCTCCCCCTAAACCTAACCCTCAGCCCAACCACAATGCCTAACACAAACCGGAACCCTAACCCTAAGCGTAACACTAAACTTAACCCTGACCTAAAATCTAACCCTAACCCTAAAACTAAACAGAACCCGTAAACTTAACCCTCAACATAACTTTAACACTAACCTGAAAACTAACCTAAACCTTAGCCATAACACTAACCCTAACCCTCATCCTATTTTAAACTTCAGGCTATCCCTAACCTAAAGCAAACCCTACCTATAAGCCTGACCCTACCCCTAAACCTAACCCTAACCTTAACCTTGGCGCACCTGGAACCCTAAACCGAACCCTTAAAATAACTCTGACCCTAACCCTCAACCTAAACCTAATACTAATCCTAACCCTGACCCTAACCCTAACCTTACCTTAACCCTAACTTTAACCCTACCATAAACTTAAACCTAATCCTAACTCTAACCCTAACCCTAACCGTAACACACAAAACCCTCACCTTAACTGTAAACGTAACTCTAAATCTTACCCTAACCCTAAACTTAACCCTAAATATAACCCTACCCTACACCTAACTGAAACACTAACCCCAACCCTAAGTCTAACACTAATCCTTAGCCTAAACCTGACCTTTACCCTAAACCTAACCCTAACCACTTTCCCTAACTCTAACCCTAACCGTAACCCTACCCCACACCCTAACCCTAACCCTAACCCTAAACTGAACCCTCACCCTTAACCAAATTTCACCCGAACCATAACCCTAAAGCTTCCCTAACTTCATTCAAACCCTAATCCTAACCAAAACTGAAACTAACCCAACACCTAACTCTAACCGTAACACTAATCCTAAACCTAACCCTAACCCTGACCTTAACCTGAACCCTGAACCGTAACCCTAACTCTCACACTTAACATAAACTTCGTCCTAACCCTAACACTAAACATAACACTAAATCTCCTCCTAACCCTGACCCTAACCCTAATCCTAACCATAAACCTAAACCTAACCCGAAACTTAACCCTAACCCTGACCCTAACTCTTACTCTAAGCCTAATCCTAACGCTAAAACTTACCCTAAACTCTCAGGTTAAATGAAAACCTAGCACTAGCCCTCACCGTAACTTCTAAACCTCACCTCAACCCTTAACCTAACCCTATCTCTAACGTTAACCTAGCCCTAAACCTAACCATGACTTAACCCTAACACTTACCCTAACCCTAACCCTCAATCTAACCTTAACCCTATACCTAATCCTAACATTAACCCTAACCCCTAAACCCTAACCCTAACTCTAAGCTCAAACCTAAACCTTAACTTCAACTTCACCCTTATCCTAACCCTAAACCGAACCCTGACCCTAAACCTAACCCTAAACCTGACCCTAACCTTAACCCAAACACCTAACCCTAACGCTAACTCTAACACTCATCCTTAACCTAAACTTCACCCTAAACCTAAGCCTAACCTAAACCCTAAATCTAAACCTAACCCTAAACTATCCCCTCACTCTAGCACTAACTCTAAACCTAACCCTAACCGAAATACCCTAAAACATCAGCTTCACTGAAAACCTAACACTAACCCTCACACGAACCCCTAACCCTTTCCCTAAACCTAACCCTATCCCTAATACTAAGCCTAGCCCTGACTTAAACAGAACCCTTATCCTAAGCCTAAACTTAACCCTAACCTTAACTCTATACTAAACCTAACACTAAACCTAACAATAACCCTAAACCTGCCCCTCACCCTAACCCTAAACCCTAGCACTAACTCTAACTGTAAACCTAACCCTAACCCTAACCTAGCCTTTACCGTAAACATAGCCTTAACCCTAACTTTACCCCTACCCTGACCCTAAGCCTATGCCTAACCCTAACACTAATCTGAACCCTAACTCTAACCTTAACCCTAAAACTTACCCTAACCCTCACTATTAACTGAAACTTCACCCTAACTCTAACCCTAACTGTAACTCTAACCCTAACCCTAACACTTACCCTAAACCCTCACCTGAACTGTAAACCTAACCCTAACTCTCACACTAACCTCTAACCGTATCCCCAACCCTAAACCTAATGCTATCCCTAAACTTATCCCTGACCCTAACCCTAAAACAAACAGTAACCCTAATCTAACCCTAACCCTAACATTAACCTAAACTTAACCCTACCCTAACCATAAACCTAAACCTAACACCTTAAACCTAACCTCTACCACTAACTATAAACCTACGACTAATCCTAACTCTTATCCTAACCCTCACCCTTAACGTAAACTTCACACTAACCCTAAACCTACCCCTAACCTTAAACATACCCCCTAATCCTAACCCGAACCCTAAAACTAACCTTAACACTAACCTGAACACAAACCCAAACTGTAGCCCTAACCCTAAAAATAACCCTCACCCTATCCTAAACTTCATCCAAACCCTAACCCTAACCTTAACCCTAAACCTACACCAAACCCAAAACCTAACCCTAAACCTAACTCCGACCATAACGCTAGTCCACAAGAACCCTGAACCTAACCCATAGAATAGCCCTGAACCTTACCCTAAACCTAATCCTAACCCTAACCTCGACCCTAAATAGAGCACTAACTCTAACCCTAAACCTGAACCTAAACCTAAATCTTACCCGACACCTAACCCTAATCCTAAGCCTAACACTGACTCTAACTCTAACACTAATCATAATACTTACCCTAAACCCTCACCTTAACTCTAAAACTAACCGTAACCCTCACCCTAACTCCTAACCGTATGCCCAACCCTAACCCTAATGCTATCCCTAAACCTAACCCTAACACTAACCTGCACCCCTAAGCCCTAAAAATAACCCTAACCCTAACCCAAACCCTAACCCCTAACACCAAAGTCTAACCCAAACCTTAACCCTAAATTTCACCCTAACCCTAACACTAACCCTAAACCTAATCATAAACCTAACCCTAACCCTAAACCAAACCTAACCATGACCCAAACCACAATGCCTAACCAGAATCCTCACCCAAACCCTAACCCTAAACTACACCTCTATCCCCTAACACCTTACCATAACCATAATCCTAACCCTCCCCAACCCTCCCCCTAAACCTAACCCTCAGCCCAACCACAATGCCTAACACAAACCGGAACCCTAACCCTAAGCGTAACACTAAACTTAACCCTGACCTAAAATCTAACCCTAACCCTAAAACTAAACAGAACCCGTAAACTTAACCCTCAACATAACTTTAACACTAACCTGAAAACTAACCTAAACCTTAGCCATAACACTAACCCTAACCCTCATCCTATTTTAAACTTCAGGCTATCCCTAACCTAAAGCAAACCCTACCTATAAGCCTAACCCTACCCCTAAACCTAACCCTAACCTTAACCTTGGCGCACCTGGAACCCTAAACCGAACCCTTAAAATAACTCTGACCCTAACCCTCAACCTAAACCTAATACTAATCCTAACCCTGACCCTAACCCTAACCTTACCTTAACCCTAACTTTAACCCTACCATAAACTTAAACCTAATCCTAACTCTAACCCTAACCCTAACCGTAACACACAAAACCCTCACCTTAACTGTAAACGTAACTCTAAATCTTACCCTAACCCTAAACTTAACCCTAAATATAACCCTACCCTACACCTAACTGAAACACTAACCCCAACCCTAAGTCTAACACTAATCCTTAGCCTAAACCTGACCTTTACCCTAAACCTAACCCTAACCACTTTCCCTAACTCTAACCCTAACCGTAACCCTACCCCACACCCTAACCCTAACCCTAACCCTAAACTGAACCCTCACCCTTAACCAAATTTCACCCGAACCATAACCCTAAAGCTTCCCTAACTTCATTCAAACCCTAATCCTAACCAAAACTGAAACTAACCCAACACCTAACTCTAACCGTAACACTAATCCTAAACCTAACCCTAACCCTGACCTTAACCTGAACCCTGAACCGTAACCCTAACTCTCACACTTAACATAAACTTCGTCCTAACCCTAACACTAAACATAACACTAAATCTCCTCCTAACCCTGACCCTAACCCTAATCCTAACCATAAACCTAAACCTAACCCGAAACTTAACCCTAACCCTGACCCTAACTCTTACTCTAAGCCTAATCCTAACGCTAAAACTTACCCTAAACTCTCAGGTTAAATGAAAACCTAGCACTAGCCCTCGCCGTAACTTCTAAACCTCACCTCAACCCTTAACCTAACCCTATCTCTAACGTTAACCTAGCCCTAAACCGAACCATGACTTAACCCTAACACTTACCCTAACCCTAACCCTCAATCTAACCTTAACCCTATACCTAATCCTAACATTAACCCTAACCCCTAAACCCTAACCCTAACTCTAAGCTCAAACCTAAACCTTAACTTCAACTTCACCCTTATCCTAACCCTAAACCGAACCCTGACCCTAAACCTAACCCTAAACCTGACCCTAACCTTAACCCAAACACCTAACCCTAACGCTAACTCTAACACTCATCCTTAACCTAAACTTCACCCTAAACCTAAGCCTAACCTAAACCCTAAATCTAAACCTAACCCTAAACTATCCCCTCACTCTAGCACTAACTCTAAACCTAACCCTAACCGAAATACCCTAAAACATCAGCTTCACTGAAAACCTAACACTAACCCTCACACGAACCCCTAACCCTTTCCCTAAACCTAACCCTATCCCTAATACTAAGCCTAGCCCTGACTTAAACAGAACCCTTATCCTAAGCCTAAACTTAACCCTAACCTTAACTCTATACTAAACCTAACACTAAACCTAACAATAACCCTAAACCTGCCCCTCACCCTAACCCTAAACCCTAGCACTAACTCTAACTGTAAACCTAACCCTAACCCTAACCTAGCCTTTACCGTAAACATAGCCTTAACCCTAACTTTACCCCTACCCTGACCCTAAGCCTATGCCTAACCCTAACACTAATCTGAACCCTAACTCTAACCTTAACCCTAAAACTTACCCTAACCCTCACTATTAACTGAAACTTCACCCTAACTCTAACCCTAACTGTAACTCTAACCCTAACCCTAACACTTACCCTAAACCCTCACCTGAACTGTAAACCTAACCCTAACTCTCACACTAACCTCTAACCGTATCCCCAACCCTAAACCTAATGCTATCCCTAAACTTATCCCTGACCCTAACCCTAAAACAAACAGTAACCCTAATCTAACCCTAACCCTAACATTAACCTAAACTTAACCCTACCCTAACCATAAACCTAAACCTAACACCCTAAACCTAACCTCTACCACTAACTATAAACCTACGACTAATCCTAACTCTTATCCTAACCCTCACCCTTAACGTAAACTTCACACTAACCCTAAACCTACCCCTAACCTTAAACATACCCCCTAATCCTAACCCGAACCCTAAAACTAACCTTAACACTAACCTGAACACAAACCCAAACTGTAGCCCTAACCCTAAAAATAACCCTCACCCTATCCTAAACTTCATCCAAACCCTAACCCTAACCTTAACCCTAAACCTACACCAAACCCAAAACCTAACCCTAAACCTAACTCCGACCATAACGCTAGTCCACAAGAACCCTGAACCTAACCCATAGAATAGCCCTGAACCTTACCCTAAACCTAATCCTAACCCTAACCTCGACCCTAAATAGAGCACTAACTCTAACCCTAAACCTGAACCTAAACCTAAATCTTACCCGACACCTAACCCTAATCCTAAACCTAACACTAACTCTAACTCTAACACTAATCATAATACTTACCCTAAACCCTCACCTTAACTCTAAAACTAACCGTAACCCTCACCCTAACTCCTAACCGTATGCCCAACCCTAACCCTAATGCTATCCCTAAACCTAACCCTAACACTAACCTGCACCCCTAAGCCCTAAAAATAACCCTAACCCTAACCCAAACCCTAACCCCTAACACCAAAGTCTAACCCAAACCTTAACCCTAAATTTCACCCTAACCCTAACACTAACCCTAAACCTAATCATAAACCTAACCCTAACCCTAAACCAAACCTAACCATGACCCAAACCACAATGCCTAACCAGAATCCTCACCCAAACCCTAACCCTAAACTACACCTCTATCCCCTAACACCTTACCATAACCATAATCCTAACCCTCCCCAACCCTCCCCCTAAACCTAACCCTCAGCCCAACCACAATGCCTAACACAAACCGGAACCCTAACCCTAAGCGTAACACTAAACTTAACCCTGACCTAAAATCTAACCCTAACCCTAAAACTAAACAGAACCCGTAAACTTAACCCTCAACATAACTTTAACACTAACCTGAAAACTAACCTAAACCTTAGCCATAACACTAACCCTAACCCTCATCCTATTTTAAACTTCAGGCTATCCCTAACCTAAAGCAAACCCTACCTATAAGCCTAACCCTACCCCTAAACCTAACCCTAACCTTAACCTTGGCGCACCTGGAACCCTAAACCGAACCCTTAAAATAACTCTGACCCTAACCCTCAACCTAAACCTAATACTAATCCTAACCCTGACCCTAACCCTAACCTTACCTTAACCCTAACTTTAACCCTACCATAAACTTAAACCTAATCCTAACTCTAACCCTAACCCTAACCGTAACACACAAAACCCTCACCTTAACTGTAAACGTAACTCTAAATCTTACCCTAACCCTAAACTTAACCCTAAATATAACCCTACCCTACACCTAACTGAAACACTAACCCCAACCCTAAGTCTAACACTAATCCTTAGCCTAAACCTGACCTTTACCCTAAACCTAACCCTAACCACTTTCCCTAACTCTAACCCTAACCGTAACCCTACCCCACACCCTAACCCTAACCCTAACCCTAAACTGAACCCTCACCCTTAACCAAATTTCACCCGAACCATAACCCTAAAGCTTCCCTAACTTCATTCAAACCCTAATCCTAACCAAAACTGAAACTAACCCAACACCTAACTCTAACCGTAACACTAATCCTAAACCTAACCCTAACCCTGACCTTAACCTGAACCCTGAACCGTAACCCTAACTCTCACACTTAACATAAACTTCGTCCTAACCCTAACACTAAACATAACACTATATCTCCTCCTAACCCTGACCCTAACCCTAATCCTAACCATAAACCTAAACCTAACCCGAAACTTAACCCTAACCCTGACCCTAACTCTTACTCTAAGCCTAATCCTAACGCTAAAACTTACCCTAAACTCTCAGGTTAAATGAAAACCTAGCACTAGCCCTCACCGTAACTTCTAAACCTCACCTCAACCCTTAACCTAACCCTATCTCTAACGTTAACCTAGCCCTAAACCTAACCATGACTTAACCCTAACACTTACCCTAACCCTAACCCTCAATCTAACCTTAACCCTATACCTAATCCTAACATTAACCCTAACCCCTAAACCCTAACCCTAACTCTAAGCTCAAACCTAAACCTTAACTTCAACTTCACCCTTATCCTAACCCTAAACCGAACCCTGACCCTAAACCTAACCCTAAACCTGACCCTAACCTTAACCCAAACACCTAACCCTAACGCTAACTCTAACACTCATCCTTAACCTAAACTTCACCCTAAACCTAAGCCTAACCTAAACCCTAAATCTAAACCTAACCCTAAACTATCCCCTCACTCTAGCACTAACTCTAAACCTAACCCTAACCGAAATACCCTAAAACATCAGCTTCACTGAAAACCTAACACTAACCCTCACACGAACCCCTAACCCTTTCCCTAAACCTAACCCTATCCCTAATACTAAGCCTAGCCCTGACTTAAACAGAACCCTTATCCTAAGCCTAAACTTAACCCTAACCTTAACTCTATACTAAACCTAACACTAAACCTAACAATAACCCTAAACCTGCCCCTCACCCTAACCCTAAACCCTAGCACTAACTCTAACTGTAAACCTAACCCTAACCCTAACCTAGCCTTTACCGTAAACATAGCCTTAACCCTAACTTTACCCCTACCCTGACCCTAAGCCTATGCCTAACCCTAACACTAATCTGAACCCTAACTCTAACCTTAACCCTAAAACTTACCCTAACCCTCACTATTAACTGAAACTTCACCCTAACTCTAACCCTAACTGTAACTCTAACCCTAACCCTAACACTTACCCTAAACCCTCACCTGAACTGTAAACCTAACCCTAACTCTCACACTAACCTCTAACCCTATCCCCAACCCTAAACCTAATGCTATCCCTAAACTTATCCCTGACCCTAACCCTAAAACAAACAGTAACCCTAATCTAACCCTAACCCTAACATTAACCTAAACTTAACCCTACCCTAACCATAAACCTAAACCTAACACCCTAAACCTAACCTCTACCACTAACTATAAACCTACGACTAATCCTAACTCTTATCCTAACCCTCACCCTTAACGTAAACTTCACACTAACCCTAAACCTACCCCTAACCTTAAACATACCCCCTAATCCTAACCCGAACCCTAAAACTAACCTTAACACTAACCTGAACACAAACCCAAACTGTAGCCCTAACCCTAAAAATAACCCTCACCCTATCCTAAACTTCATCCAAACCCTAACCCTAACCTTAACCCTAAACCTACACCAAACCCAAAACCTAACCCTAAACCTAACTCCGACCATAACGCTAGTCCACAAGAACCCTGAACCTAACCCATAGAATAGCCCTGAACCTTACCCTAAACCTAATCCTAACCCTAACCTCGACCCTAAATAGAGCACTAACTCTAACCCTAAACCTGAACCTAAACCTAAATCTTACCCGACACCTAACCCTAATCCTAAACCTAACACTAACTCTAACTCTAACACTAATCATAATACTTACCCTAAACCCTCACCTTAACTCTAAAACTAACCGTAACCCTCACCCTAACTCCTAACCGTATGCCCAACCCTAACCCTAATGCTATCCCTAAACCTAACCCTAACACTAACCTGCACCCCTAAGCCCTAAAAATAACCCTAACCCTAACCCAAACCCTAACCCCTAACACCAAAGTCTAACCCAAACCTTAACCCTAAATTTCACCCTAACCCTAACACTAACCCTAAACCTAATCATAAACCTAACCCTAACCCTAAACCAAACCTAACCATGACCCAAACCACAATGCCTAACCAGAATCCTCACCCAAACCCTAACCCTAAACTACACCTCTATCCCCTAACACCTTACCATAACCATAATCCTAACCCTCCCCAACCCTCCCCCTAAACCTAACCCTCAGCCCAACCACAATGCCTAACACAAACCGGAACCCTAACCCTAAGCGTAACACTAAACTTAACCCTGACCTAAAATCTAACCCTAACCCTAAAACTAAACAGAACCCGTAAACTTAACCCTCAACATAACTTTAACACTAACCTGAAAACTAACCTAAACCTTAGCCATAACACTAACCCTAACCCTCATCCTATTTTAAACTTCAGGCTATCCCTAACCTAAAGCAAACCCTACCTATAAGCCTGACCCTACCCCTAAACCTAACCCTAACCTTAACCTTGGCGCACCTGGAACCCTAAACCGAACCCTTAAAATAACTCTGACCCTAACCCTCAACCTAAACCTAATACTAATCCTAACCCTGACCCTAACCCTAACCTTACCTTAACCCTAACTTTAACCCTACCATAAACTTAAACCTAATCCTAACTCTAACCCTAACCCTAACCGTAACACACAAAACCCTCACCTTAACTGTAAACGTAACTCTAAATCTTACCCTAACCCTAAACTTAACCCTAAATATAACCCTACCCTACACCTAACTGAAACACTAACCCCAACCCTAAGTCTAACACTAATCCTTAGCCTAAACCTGACCTTTACCCTAAACCTAACCCTAACCACTTTCCCTAACTCTAACCCTAACCGTAACCCTACCCCACACCCTAACCCTAACCCTAACCCTAAACTGAACCCTCACCCTTAACCAAATTTCACCCGAACCATAACCCTAAAGCTTCCCTAACTTCATTCAAACCCTAATCCTAACCAAAACTGAAACTAACCCAACACCTAACTCTAACCGTAACACTAATCCTAAACCTAACCCTAACCCTGACCTTAACCTGAACCCTGAACCGTAACCCTAACTCTCACACTTAACATAAACTTCGTCCTAACCCTAACACTAAACATAACACTAAATCTCCTCCTAACCCTGACCCTAACCCTAATCCTAACCATAAACCTAAACCTAACCCGAAACTTAACCCTAACCCTGACCCTAACTCTTACTCTAAGCCTAATCCTAACGCTAAAACTTACCCTAAACTCTCAGGTTAAATGAAAACCTAGCACTAGCCCTCACCGTAACTTCTAAACCTCACCTCAACCCTTAACCTAACCCTATCTCTAACGTTAACCTAGCCCTAAACCTAACCATGACTTAACCCTAACACTTACCCTAACCCTAACCCTCAATCTAACCTTAACCCTATACCTAATCCTAACATTAACCCTAACCCCTAAACCCTAACCCTAACTCTAAGCTCAAACCTAAACCTTAACTTCAACTTCACCCTTATCCTAACCCTAAACCGAACCCTGACCCTAAACCTAACCCTAAACCTGACCCTAACCTTAACCCAAACACCTAACCCTAACGCTAACTCTAACACTCATCCTTAACCTAAACTTCACCCTAAACCTAAGCCTAACCTAAACCCTAAATCTAAACCTAACCCTAAACTATCCCCTCACTCTAGCACTAACTCTAAACCTAACCCTAACCGAAATACCCTAAAACATCAGCTTCACTGAAAACCTAACACTAACCCTCACACGAACCCCTAACCCTTTCCCTAAACCTAACCCTATCCCTAATACTAAGCCTAGCCCTGACTTAAACAGAACCCTTATCCTAAGCCTAAACTTAACCCTAACCTTAACTCTATACTAAACCTAACACTAAACCTAACAATAACCCTAAACCTGCCCCTCACCCTAACCCTAAACCCTAGCACTAACTCTAACTGTAAACCTAACCCTAACCCTAACCTAGCCTTTACCGTAAACATAGCCTTAACCCTAACTTTACCCCTACCCTGACCCTAAGCCTATGCCTAACCCTAACACTAATCTGAACCCTAACTCTAACCTTAACCCTAAAACTTACCCTAACCCTCACTATTAACTGAAACTTCACCCTAACTCTAACCCTAACTGTAACTCTAACCCTAACCCTAACACTTACCCTAAACCCTCACCTGAACTGTAAACCTAACCCTAACTCTCACACTAACCTCTAACCCTATCCCCAACCCTAAACCTAATGCTATCCCTAAACTTATCCCTGACCCTAACCCTAAAACAAACAGTAACCCTAATCTAACCCTAACCCTAACATTAACCTAAACTTAACCCTACCCTAACCATAAACCTAAACCTAACACCCTAAACCTAACCTCTACCACTAACTATAAACCTACGACTAATCCTAACTCTTATCCTAACCCTCACCCTTAACGTAAACTTCACACTAACCCTAAACCTACCCCTAACCTTAAACATACCCCCTAATCCTAACCCGAACCCTAAAACTAACCTTAACACTAACCTGAACACAAACCCAAACTGTAGCCCTAACCCTAAAAATAACCCTCACCCTATCCTAAACTTCATCCAAACCCTAACCCTAACCTTAACCCTAAACCTACACCAAACCCAAAACCTAACCCTAAACCTAACTCCGACCATAACGCTAGTCCACAAGAACCCTGAACCTAACCCATAGAATAGCCCTGAACCTTACCCTAAACCTAATCCTAACCCTAACCTCGACCCTAAATAGAGCACTAACTCTAACCCTAAACCTGAACCTAAACCTAAATCTTACCCGACACCTAACCCTAATCCTAAACCTAACACTAACTCTAACTCTAACACTAATCATAATACTTACCCTAAACCCTCACCTTAACTCTAAAACTAACCGTAACCCTCACCCTAACTCCTAACCGTATGCCCAACCCTAACCCTAATGCTATCCCTAAACCTAACCCTAACACTAACCTGCACCCCTAAGCCCTAAAAATAACCCTAACCCTAACCCAAACCCTAACCCCTAACACCAAAGTCTAACCCAAACCTTAACCCTAAATTTCACCCTAACCCTAACACTAACCCTAAACCTAATCATAAACCTAACCCTAACCCTAAACCAAACCTAACCATGACCCAAACCACAATGCCTAACCAGAATCCTCACCCAAACCCTAACCCTAAACTACACCTCTATCCCCTAACACCTTACCATAACCATAATCCTAACCCTCCCCAACCCTCCCCCTAAACCTAACCCTCAGCCCAACCACAATGCCTAACACAAACCGGAACCCTAACCCTAAGCGTAACACTAAACTTAACCCTGACCTAAAATCTAACCCTAACCCTAAAACTAAACAGAACCCGTAAACTTAACCCTCAACATAACTTTAACACTAACCTGAAAACTAACCTAAACCTTAGCCATAACACTAACCCTAACCCTCATCCTATTTTAAACTTCAGGCTATCCCTAACCTAAAGCAAACCCTACCTATAAGCCTGACCCTACCCCTAAACCTAACCCTAACCTTAACCTTGGCGCACCTGGAACCCTAAACCGAACCCTTAAAATAACTCTGACCCTAACCCTCAACCTAAACCTAATACTAATCCTAACCCTGACCCTAACCCTAACCTTACCTTAACCCTAACTTTAACCCTACCATAAACTTAAACCTAATCCTAACTCTAACCCTAACCCTAACCGTAACACACAAAACCCTCACCTTAACTGTAAACGTAACTCTAAATCTTACCCTAACCCTAAACTTAACCCTAAATATAACCCTACCCTACACCTAACTGAAACACTAACCCCAACCCTAAGTCTAACACTAATCCTTAGCCTAAACCTGACCTTTACCCTAAACCTAACCCTAACCACTTTCCCTAACTCTAACCCTAACCGTAACCCTACCCCACACCCTAACCCTAACCCTAACCCTAAACTGAACCCTCACCCTTAACCAAATTTCACCCGAACCATAACCCTAAAGCTTCCCTAACTTCATTCAAACCCTAATCCTAACCAAAACTGAAACTAACCCAACACCTAACTCTAACCGTAACACTAATCCTAAACCTAACCCTAACCCTGACCTTAACCTGAACCCTGAACCGTAACCCTAACTCTCACACTTAACATAAACTTCGTCCTAACCCTAACACTAAACATAACACTAAATCTCCTCCTAACCCTGACCCTAACCCTAATCCTAACCATAAACCTAAACCTAACCCGAAACTTAACCCTAACCCTGACCCTAACTCTTACTCTAAGCCTAATCCTAACGCTAAAACTTACCCTAAACTCTCAGGTTAAATGAAAACCTAGCACTAGCCCTCGCCGTAACTTCTAAACCTCACCTCAACCCTTAACCTAACCCTATCTCTAACGTTAACCTAGCCCTAAACCTAACCATGACTTAACCCTAACACTTACCCTAACCCTAACCCTCAATCTAACCTTAACCCTATACCTAATCCTAACATTAACCCTAACCCCTAAACCCTAACCCTAACTCTAAGCTCAAACCTAAACCTTAACTTCAACTTCACCCTTATCCTAACCCTAAACCGAACCCTGACCCTAAACCTAACCCTAAACCTGACCCTAACCTTAACCCAAACACCTAACCCTAACGCTAACTCTAACACTCATCCTTAACCTAAACTTCACCCTAAACCTAAGCCTAACCTAAACCCTAAATCTAAACCTAACCCTAAACTATCCCCTCACTCTAGCACTAACTCTAAACCTAACCCTAACCGAAATACCCTAAAACATCAGCTTCACTGAAAACCTAACACTAACCCTCACACGAACCCCTAACCCTTTCCCTAAACCTAACCCTATCCCTAATACTAAGCCTAGCCCTGACTTAAACAGAACCCTTATCCTAAGCCTAAACTTAACCCTAACCTTAACTCTATACTAAACCTAACACTAAACCTAACAATAACCCTAAACCTGCCCCTCACCCTAACCCTAAACCCTAGCACTAACTCTAACTGTAAACCTAACCCTAACCCTAACCTAGCCTTTACCGTAAACATAGCCTTAACCCTAACTTTACCCCTACCCTGACCCTAAGCCTATGCCTAACCCTAACACTAATCTGAACCCTAACTCTAACCTTAACCCTAAAACTTACCCTAACCCTCACTATTAACTGAAACTTCACCCTAACTCTAACCCTAACTGTAACTCTAACCCTAACCCTAACACTTACCCTAAACCCTCACCTGAACTGTAAACCTAACCCTAACTCTCACACTAACCTCTAACCCTATCCCCAACCCTAAACCTAATGCTATCCCTAAACTTATCCCTGACCCTAACCCTAAAACAAACAGTAACCCTAATCTAACCCTAACCCTAACATTAACCTAAACTTAACCCTACCCTAACCATAAACCTAAACCTAACACCCTAAACCTAACCTCTACCACTAACTATAAACCTACGACTAATCCTAACTCTTATCCTAACCCTCACCCTTAACGTAAACTTCACACTAACCCTAAACCTACCCCTAACCTTAAACATACCCCCTAATCCTAACCCGAACCCTAAAACTAACCTTAACACTAACCTGAACACAAACCCAAACTGTAGCCCTAACCCTAAAAATAACCCTCACCCTATCCTAAACTTCATCCAAACCCTAACCCTAACCTTAACCCTAAACCTACACCAAACCCAAAACCTAACCCTAAACCTAACTCCGACCATAACGCTAGTCCACAAGAACCCTGAACCTAACCCATAGAATAGCCCTGAACCTTACCCTAAACCTAATCCTAACCCTAACCTCGACCCTAAATAGAGCACTAACTCTAACCCTAAACCTGAACCTAAACCTAAATCTTACCCGACACCTAACCCTAATCCTAAACCTAACACTAACTCTAACTCTAACACTAATCATAATACTTACCCTAAACCCTCACCTTAACTCTAAAACTAACCGTAACCCTCACCCTAACTCCTAACCGTATGCCCAACCCTAACCCTAATGCTATCCCTAAACCTAACCCTAACACTAACCTGCACCCCTAAGCCCTAAAAATAACCCTAACCCTAACCCAAACCCTAACCCCTAACACCAAAGTCTAACCCAAACCTTAACCCTAAATTTCACCCTAACCCTAACACTAACCCTAAACCTAATCATAAACCTAACCCTAACCCTAAACCAAACCTAACCATGACCCAAACCACAATGCCTAACCAGAATCCTCACCCAAACCCTAACCCTAAACTACACCTCTATCCCCTAACACCTTACCATAACCATAATCCTAACCCTCCCCAACCCTCCCCCTAAACCTAACCCTCAGCCCAACCACAATGCCTAACACAAACCGGAACCCTAACCCTAAGCGTAACACTAAACTTAACCCTGACCTAAAATCTAACCCTAACCCTAAAACTAAACAGAACCCGTAAACTTAACCCTCAACATAACTTTAACACTAACCTGAAAACTAACCTAAACCTTAGCCATAACACTAACCCTAACCCTCATCCTATTTTAAACTTCAGGCTATCCCTAACCTAAAGCAAACCCTACCTATAAGCCTGACCCTACCCCTAAACCTAACCCTAACCTTAACCTTGGCGCACCTGGAACCCTAAACCGAACCCTTAAAATAACTCTGACCCTAACCCTCAACCTAAACCTAATACTAATCCTAACCCTGACCCTAACCCTAACCTTACCTTAACCCTAACTTTAACCCTACCATAAACTTAAACCTAATCCTAACTCTAACCCTAACCCTAACCGTAACACACAAAACCCTCACCTTAACTGTAAACGTAACTCTAAATCTTACCCTAACCCTAAACTTAACCCTAAATATAACCCTACCCTACACCTAACTGAAACACTAACCCCAACCCTAAGTCTAACACTAATCCTTAGCCTAAACCTGACCTTTACCCTAAACCTAACCCTAACCACTTTCCCTAACTCTAACCCTAACCGTAACCCTACCCCACACCCTAACCCTAACCCTAACCCTAAACTGAACCCTCACCCTTAACCAAATTTCACCCGAACCATAACCCTAAAGCTTCCCTAACTTCATTCAAACCCTAATCCTAACCAAAACTGAAACTAACCCAACACCTAACTCTAACCGTAACACTAATCCTAAACCTAACCCTAACCCTGACCTTAACCTGAACCCTGAACCGTAACCCTAACTCTCACACTTAACATAAACTTCGTCCTAACCCTAACACTAAACATAACACTAAATCTCCTCCTAACCCTGACCCTAACCCTAATCCTAACCATAAACCTAAACCTAACCCGAAACTTAACCCTAACCCTGACCCTAACTCTTACTCTAAGCCTAATCCTAACGCTAAAACTTACCCTAAACTCTCAGGTTAAATGAAAACCTAGCACTAGCCCTCGCCGTAACTTCTAAACCTCACCTCAACCCTTAACCTAACCCTATCTCTAACGTTAACCTAGCCCTAAACCTAACCATGACTTAACCCTAACACTTACCCTAACCCTAACCCTCAATCTAACCTTAACCCTATACCTAATCCTAACATTAACCCTAACCCCTAAACCCTAACCCTAACTCTAAGCTCAAACCTAAACCTTAACTTCAACTTCACCCTTATCCTAACCCTAAACCGAACCCTGACCCTAAACCTAACCCTAAACCTGACCCTAACCTTAACCCAAACACCTAACCCTAACGCTAACTCTAACACTCATCCTTAACCTAAACTTCACCCTAAACCTAAGCCTAACCTAAACCCTAAATCTAAACCTAACCCTAAACTATCCCCTCACTCTAGCACTAACTCTAAACCTAACCCTAACCGAAATACCCTAAAACATCAGCTTCACTGAAAACCTAACACTAACCCTCACACGAACCCCTAACCCTTTCCCTAAACCTAACCCTATCCCTAATACTAAGCCTAGCCCTGACTTAAACAGAACCCTTATCCTAAGCCTAAACTTAACCCTAACCTTAACTCTATACTAAACCTAACACTAAACCTAACAATAACCCTAAACCTGCCCCTCACCCTAACCCTAAACCCTAGCACTAACTCTAACTGTAAACCTAACCCTAACCCTAACCTAGCCTTTACCGTAAACATAGCCTTAACCCTAACTTTACCCCTACCCTGACCCTAAGCCTATGCCTAACCCTAACACTAATCTGAACCCTAACTCTAACCTTAACCCTAAAACTTACCCTAACCCTCACTATTAACTGAAACTTCACCCTAACTCTAACCCTAACTGTAACTCTAACCCTAACCCTAACACTTACCCTAAACCCTCACCTGAACTGTAAACCTAACCCTAACTCTCACACTAACCTCTAACCGTATCCCCAACCCTAAACCTAATGCTATCCCTAAACTTATCCCTGACCCTAACCCTAAAACAAACAGTAACCCTAATCTAACCCTAACCCTAACATTAACCTAAACTTAACCCTACCCTAACCATAAACCTAAACCTAACACCCTAAACCTAACCTCTACCACTAACTATAAACCTACGACTAATCCTAACTCTTATCCTAACCCTCACCCTTAACGTAAACTTCACACTAACCCTAAACCTACCCCTAACCTTAAACATACCCCCTAATCCTAACCCGAACCCTAAAACTAACCTTAACACTAACCTGAACACAAACCCAAACTGTAGCCCTAACCCTAAAAATAACCCTCACCCTATCCTAAACTTCATCCAAACCCTAACCCTAACCTTAACCCTAAACCTACACCAAACCCAAAACCTAACCCTAAACCTAACTCCGACCATAACGCTAGTCCACAAGAACCCTGAACCTAACCCATAGAATAGCCCTGAACCTTACCCTAAACCTAATCCTAACCCTAACCTCGACCCTAAATAGAGCACTAACTCTAACCCTAAACCTGAACCTAAACCTAAATCTTACCCGACACCTAACCCTAATCCTAAACCTAACACTAACTCTAACTCTAACACTAATCATAATACTTACCCTAAACCCTCACCTTAACTCTAAAACTAACCGTAACCCTCACCCTAACTCCTAACCGTATCCCCAACCCTAACCCTAATGCTATCCCTAAACCTAACCCTAACACTAACCTGCACCCCTAAGCCCTAAAAATAACCCTAACCCTAACCCAAACCCTAACCCCTAACACCAAAGTCTAACCCAAACCTTAACCCTAAATTTCACCCTAACCCTAACACTAACCCTAAACCTAATCATAAACCTAACCCTAACCCTAAACCAAACCTAACCATGACCCAAACCACAATGCCTAACCAGAATCCTCACCCAAACCCTAACCCTAAACTACACCTCTATCCCCTAACACCTTACCATAACCATAATCCTAACCCTCCCCAACCCTCCCCCTAAACCTAACCCTCAGCCCAACCACAATGCCTAACACAAACCGGAACCCTAACCCTAAGCGTAACACTAAACTTAACCCTGACCTAAAATCTAACCCTAACCCTAAAACTAAACAGAACCCGTAAACTTAACCCTCAACATAACTTTAACACTAACCTGAAAACTAACCTAAACCTTAGCCATAACACTAACCCTAACCCTCATCCTATTTTAAACTTCAGGCTATCCCTAACCTAAAGCAAACCCTACCTATAAGCCTGACCCTACCCCTAAACCTAACCCTAACCTTAACCTTGGCGCACCTGGAACCCTAAACCGAACCCTTAAAATAACTCTGACCCTAACCCTCAACCTAAACCTAATACTAATCCTAACCCTGACCCTAACCCTAACCTTACCTTAACCCTAACTTTAACCCTACCATAAACTTAAACCTAATCCTAACTCTAACCCTAACCCTAACCGTAACACACAAAACCCTCACCTTAACTGTAAACGTAACTCTAAATCTTACCCTAACCCTAAACTTAACCCTAAATATAACCCTACCCTACACCTAACTGAAACACTAACCCCAACCCTAAGTCTAACACTAATCCTTAGCCTAAACCTGACCTTTACCCTAAACCTAACCCTAACCACTTTCCCTAACTCTAACCCTAACCGTAACCCTACCCCACACCCTAACCCTAACCCTAACCCTAAACTGAACCCTCACCCTTAACCAAATTTCACCCGAACCATAACCCTAAAGCTTCCCTAACTTCATTCAAACCCTAATCCTAACCAAAACTGAAACTAACCCAACACCTAACTCTAACCGTAACACTAATCCTAAACCTAACCCTAACCCTGACCTTAACCTGAACCCTGAACCGTAACCCTAACTCTCACACTTAACATAAACTTCGTCCTAACCCTAACACTAAACATAACACTAAATCTCCTCCTAACCCTGACCCTAACCCTAATCCTAACCATAAACCTAAACCTAACCCGAAACTTAACCCTAACCCTGACCCTAACTCTTACTCTAAGCCTAATCCTAACGCTAAAACTTACCCTAAACTCTCAGGTTAAATGAAAACCTAGCACTAGCCCTCACCGTAACTTCTAAACCTCACCTCAACCCTTAACCTAACCCTATCTCTAACGTTAACCTAGCCCTAAACCTAACCATGACTTAACCCTAACACTTACCCTAACCCTAACCCTCAATCTAACCTTAACCCTATACCTAATCCTAACATTAACCCTAACCCCTAAACCCTAACCCTAACTCTAAGCTCAAACCTAAACCTTAACTTCAACTTCACCCTTATCCTAACCCTAAACCGAACCCTGACCCTAAACCTAACCCTAAACCTGACCCTAACCTTAACCCAAACACCTAACCCTAACGCTAACTCTAACACTCATCCTTAACCTAAACTTCACCCTAAACCTAAGCCTAACCTAAACCCTAAATCTAAACCTAACCCTAAACTATCCCCTCACTCTAGCACTAACTCTAAACCTAACCCTAACCGAAATACCCTAAAACATCAGCTTCACTGAAAACCTAACACTAACCCTCACACGAACCCCTAACCCTTTCCCTAAACCTAACCCTATCCCTAATACTAAGCCTAGCCCTGACTTAAACAGAACCCTTATCCTAAGCCTAAACTTAACCCTAACCTTAACTCTATACTAAACCTAACACTAAACCTAACAATAACCCTAAACCTGCCCCTCACCCTAACCCTAAACCCTAGCACTAACTCTAACTGTAAACCTAACCCTAACCCTAACCTAGCCTTTACCGTAAACATAGCCTTAACCCTAACTTTACCCCTACCCTGACCCTAAGCCTATGCCTAACCCTAACACTAATCTGAACCCTAACTCTAACCTTAACCCTAAAACTTACCCTAACCCTCACTATTAACTGAAACTTCACCCTAACTCTAACCCTAACTGTAACTCTAACCCTAACCCTAACACTTACCCTAAACCCTCACCTGAACTGTAAACCTAACCCTAACTCTCACACTAACCTCTAACCGTATCCCCAACCCTAAACCTAATGCTATCCCTAAACTTATCCCTGACCCTAACCCTAAAACAAACAGTAACCCTAATCTAACCCTAACCCTAACATTAACCTAAACTTAACCCTACCCTAACCATAAACCTAAACCTAACACCCTAAACCTAACCTCTACCACTAACTATAAACCTACGACTAATCCTAACTCTTATCCTAACCCTCACCCTTAACGTAAACTTCACACTAACCCTAAACCTACCCCTAACCTTAAACATACCCCCTAATCCTAACCCGAACCCTAAAACTAACCTTAACACTAACCTGAACACAAACCCAAACTGTAGCCCTAACCCTAAAAATAACCCTCACCCTATCCTAAACTTCATCCAAACCCTAACCCTAACCTTAACCCTAAACCTACACCAAACCCAAAACCTAACCCTAAACCTAACTCCGACCATAACGCTAGTCCACAAGAACCCTGAACCTAACCCATAGAATAGCCCTGAACCTTACCCTAAACCTAATCCTAACCCTAACCTCGACCCTAAATAGAGCACTAACTCTAACCCTAAACCTGAACCTAAACCTAAATCTTACCCGACACCTAACCCTAATCCTAAGCCTAACACTGACTCTAACTCTAACACTAATCATAATACTTACCCTAAACCCTCACCTTAACTCTAAAACTAACCGTAACCCTCACCCTAACTCCTAACCGTATCCCCAACCCTAACCCTAATGCTATCCCTAAACCTAACCCTAACACTAACCTGCACCCCTAAGCCCTAAAAATAACCCTAACCCTAACCCAAACCCTAACCCCTAACACCAAAGTCTAACCCAAACCTTAACCCTAAATTTCACCCTAACCCTAACACTAACCCTAAACCTAATCATAAACCTAACCCTAACCCTAAACCAAACCTAACCATGACCCAAACCACAATGCCTAACCAGAATCCTCACCCAAACCCTAACCCTAAACTACACCTCTATCCCCTAACACCTTACCATAACCATAATCCTAACCCTCCCCAACCCTCCCCCTAAACCTAACCCTCAGCCCAACCACAATGCCTAACACAAACCGGAACCCTAACCCTAAGCGTAACACTAAACTTAACCCTGACCTAAAATCTAACCCTAACCCTAAAACTAAACAGAACCCGTAAACTTAACCCTCAACATAACTTTAACACTAACCTGAAAACTAACCTAAACCTTAGCCATAACACTAACCCTAACCCTCATCCTATTTTAAACTTCAGGCTATCCCTAACCTAAAGCAAACCCTACCTATAAGCCTAACCCTACCCCTAAACCTAACCCTAACCTTAACCTTGGCGCACCTGGAACCCTAAACCGAACCCTTAAAATAACTCTGACCCTCACCCTCAACCTAAACCTAATACTAATCCTAACCCTGACCCTAACCCTAACCTTACCTTAACCCTAACTTTAACCCTACCATAAACTTAAACCTAATCCTAACTCTAACCCTAACCCTAACCGTAACACACAAAACCCTCACCTTAACTGTAAACGTAACTCTAAATCTTACCCTAACCCTAAACTTAACCCTAAATATAACCCTACCCTACACCTAACTGAAACACTAACCCCAACCCTAAGTCTAACACTAATCCTTAGCCTAAACCTGACCTTTACCCTAAACCTAACCCTAACCACTTTCCCTAACTCTAACCCTAACCGTAACCCTACCCCACACCCTAACCCTAACCCTAACCCTAAACTGAACCCTCACCCTTAACCAAATTTCACCCGAACCATAACCCTAAAGCTTCCCTAACTTCATTCAAACCCTAATCCTAACCAAAACTGAAACTAACCCAACACCTAACTCTAACCGTAACACTAATCCTAAACCTAACCCTAACCCTGACCTTAACCTGAACCCTGAACCGTAACCCTAACTCTCACACTTAACATAAACTTCGTCCTAACCCTAACACTAAACATAACACTAAATCTCCTCCTAACCCTGACCCTAACCCTAATCCTAACCATAAACCTAAACCTAACCCGAAACTTAACCCTAACCCTGACCCTAACTCTTACTCTAAGCCTAATCCTAACGCTAAAACTTACCCTAAACTCTCAGGTTAAATGAAAACCTAGCACTAGCCCTCGCCGTAACTTCTAAACCTCACCTCAACCCTTAACCTAACCCTATCTCTAACGTTAACCTAGCCCTAAACCTAACCATGACTTAACCCTAACACTTACCCTAACCCTAACCCTCAATCTAACCTTAACCCTATACCTAATCCTAACATTAACCCTAACCCCTAAACCCTAACCCTAACTCTAAGCTCAAACCTAAACCTTAACTTCAACTTCACCCTTATCCTAACCCTAAACCGAACCCTGACCCTAAACCTAACCCTAAACCTGACCCTAACCTTAACCCAAACACCTAACCCTAACGCTAACTCTAACACTCATCCTTAACCTAAACTTCACCCTAAACCTAAGCCTAACCTAAACCCTAAATCTAAACCTAACCCTAAACTATCCCCTCACTCTAGCACTAACTCTAAACCTAACCCTAACCGAAATACCCTAAAACATCAGCTTCACTGAAAACCTAACACTAACCCTCACACGAACCCCTAACCCTTTCCCTAAACCTAACCCTATCCCTAATACTAAGCCTAGCCCTGACTTAAACAGAACCCTTATCCTAAGCCTAAACTTAACCCTAACCTTAACTCTATACTAAACCTAACACTAAACCTAACAATAACCCTAAACCTGCCCCTCACCCTAACCCTAAACCCTAGCACTAACTCTAACTGTAAACCTAACCCTAACCCTAACCTAGCCTTTACCGTAAACATAGCCTTAACCCTAACTTTACCCCTACCCTGACCCTAAGCCTATGCCTAACCCTAACACTAATCTGAACCCTAACTCTAACCTTAACCCTAAAACTTACCCTAACCCTCACTATTAACTGAAACTTCACCCTAACTCTAACCCTAACTGTAACTCTAACCCTAACCCTAACACTTACCCTAAACCCTCACCTGAACTGTAAACCTAACCCTAACTCTCACACTAACCTCTAACCGTATCCCCAACCCTAAACCTAATGCTATCCCTAAACTTATCCCTGACCCTAACCCTAAAACAAACAGTAACCCTAATCTAACCCTAACCCTAACATTAACCTAAACTTAACCCTACCCTAACCATAAACCTAAACCTAACACCCTAAACCTAACCTCTACCACTAACTATAAACCTACGACTAATCCTAACTCTTATCCTAACCCTCACCCTTAACGTAAACTTCACACTAACCCTAAACCTACCCCTAACCTTAAACATACCCCCTAATCCTAACCCGAACCCTAAAACTAACCTTAACACTAACCTGAACACAAACCCAAACTGTAGCCCTAACCCTAAAAATAACCCTCACCCTATCCTAAACTTCAACCAAACCCTAACCCTAACCTTAACCCTAAACCTACACCAAACCCAAAACCTAACCCTAAACCTAACTCCGACCATAACGCTAGTCCACAAGAACCCTGAACCTAACCCATAGAATAGCCCTGAACCTTACCCTAAACCTAATCCTAACCCTAACCTCGACCCTAAATAGAGCACTAACTCTAACCCTAAACCTGAACCTAAACCTAAATCTTACCCGACACCTAACCCTAATCCTAAGCCTAACACTAACTCTAACTCTAACACTAATCATAATACTTACCCTAAACCCTCACCTTAACTCTAAAACTAACCGTAACCCTCACCCTAACTCCTAACCGTATCCCCAACCCTAACCCTAATGCTATCCCTAAACCTAACCCTAACACTAACCTGCACCCCTAAGCCCTAAAAATAACCCTAACCCTAACCCAAACCCTAACCCCTAACACCAAAGTCTAACCCAAACCTTAACCCTAAATTTCACCCTAACCCTAACACTAACCCTAAACCTAATCATAAACCTAACCCTAACCCTAAACCAAACCTAACCATGACCAAAACCACAATGCCTAACCAGAATCCTCACCCAAACCCTAACCCTAAACTACACCTCTATCCCCTAACACCTTACCATAACCATAATCCTAACCCTCCCCAACCCTCCCCCTAAACCTAACCCTCAGCCCAACCACAATGCCTAACACAAACCGGAACCCTAACCCTAAGCGTAACACTAAACTTAACCCTGACCTAAAATCTAACCCTAACCCTAAAACTAAACAGAACCCGTAAACTTAACCCTCAACATAACTTTAACACTAACCTGAAAACTAACCTAAACCTTAGCCATAACACTAACCCTAACCCTCATCCTATTTTAAACTTCAGGCTATCCCTAACCTAAAGCAAACCCTACCTATAAGCCTAACCCTACCCCTAAACCTAACCCTAACCTTAACCTTGGCGCACCTGGAACCCTAAACCGAACCCTTAAAATAACTCTGACCCTAACCCTCAACCTAAACCTAATACTAATCCTAACCCTGACCCTAACCCTAACCTTACCTTAACCCTAACTTTAACCCTACCATAAACTTAAACCTAATCCTAACTCTAACCCTAACCCTAACCGTAACACACAAAACCCTCACCTTAACTGTAAACGTAACTCTAAATCTTACCCTAACCCTAAACTTAACCCTAAATATAACCCTACCCTAAACCTAACTGAAACACTAACCCCAACCCTAAGTCTAACACTAATCCTTAGCCTAAACCTGACCTTTACCCTAAACCTAACCCTAACCACTTTCCCTAACTCTAACCCTAACCGTAACCCTACCCCACACCCTAACCCTAACCCTAACCCTAAACTGAACCCTCACCCTTAACCAAATTTCACCCGAACCATAACCCTAAAGCTTCCCTAACTTCATTCAAACCCTAATCCTAACCAAAACTGAAACTAACCCAACACCTAACTCTAACCGTAACACTAATCCTAAACCTAACCCTAACCCTGACCTTAACCTGAACCCTGAACCGTAACCCTAACTCTCACACTTAACATAAACTTCGTCCTAACCCTAACACTAAACATAACACTAAATCTCCTCCTAACCCTGACCCTAACCCTAATCCTAACCATAAACCTAAACCTAACCCGAAACTTAACCCTAACCCTGACCCTAACTCTTACTCTAAGCCTAATCCTAACGCTAAAACTTACCCTAAACTCTCAGGTTAAATGAAAACCTAGCACTAGCCCTCACCGTAACTTCTAAACCTCACCTCAACCCTTAACCTAACCCTATCTCTAACGTTAACCTAGCCCTAAACCTAACCATGACTTAACCCTAACACTTACCCTAACCCTAACCCTCAATCTAACCTTAACCCTATACCTAATCCTAACATTAACCCTAACCCCTAAACCCTAACCCTAACTCTAAGCTCAAACCTAAACCTTAACTTCAACTTCACCCTTATCCTAACCCTAAACCGAACCCTGACCCTAAACCTAACCCTAAACCTGACCCTAACCTTAACCCAAACACCTAACCCTAACGCTAACTCTAACACTCATCCTTAACCTAAACTTCACCCTAAACCTAAGCCTAACCTAAACCCTAAATCTAAACCTAACCCTAAACTATCCCCTCACTCTAGCACTAACTCTAAACCTAACCCTAACCGAAATACCCTAAAACATCAGCTTCACTGAAAACCTAACACTAACCCTCACACGAACCCCTAACCCTTTCCCTAAACCTAACCCTATCCCTAATACTAAGCCTAGCCCTGACTTAAACAGAACCCTTATCCTAAGCCTAAACTTAACCCTAACCTTAACTCTATACTAAACCTAACACTAAACCTAACAATAACCCTAAACCTGCCCCTCACCCTAACCCTAAACCCTAGCACTAACTCTAACTGTAAACCTAACCCTAACCCTAACCTAGCCTTTACCGTAAACATAGCCTTAACCCTAACTTTACCCCTACCCTGACCCTAAGCCTATGCCTAACCCTAACACTAATCTGAACCCTAACTCTAACCTTAACCCTAAAACTTACCCTAACCCTCACTATTAACTGAAACTTCACCCTAACTCTAACCCTAACTGTAACTCTAACCCTAACCCTAACACTTACCCTAAACCCTCACCTGAACTGTAAACCTAACCCTAACTCTCACACTAACCTCTAACCGTATCCCCAACCCTAAACCTAATGCTATCCCTAAACTTATCCCTGACCCTAACCCTAAAACAAACAGTAACCCTAATCTAACCCTAACCCTAACATTAACCTAAACTTAACCCTACCCTAACCATAAACCTAAACCTAACACCTTAAACCTAACCTCTACCACTAACTATAAACCTACGACTAATCCTAACTCTTATCCTAACCCTCACCCTTAACGTAAACTTCACACTAACCCTAAACCTACCCCTAACCTTAAACATACCCCCTAATCCTAACCCGAACCCTAAAACTAACCTTAACACTAACCTGAACACAAACCCAAACTGTAGCCCTAACCCTAAAAATAACCCTCACCCTATCCTAAACTTCATCCAAACCCTAACCCTAACCTTAACCCTAAACCTACACCAAACCCAAAACCTAACCCTAAACCTAACTCCGACCATAACGCTAGTCCACAAGAACCCTGAACCTAACCCATAGAATAGCCCTGAACCTTACCCTAAACCTAATCCTAACCCTAACCTCGACCCTAAATAGAGCACTAACTCTAACCCTAAACCTGAACCTAAACCTAAATCTTACCCGACACCTAACCCTAATCCTAAGCCTAACACTGACTCTAACTCTAACACTAATCATAATACTTACCCTAAACCCTCACCTTAACTCTAAAACTAACCGTAACCCTCACCCTAACTCCTAACCGTATCCCCAACCCTAACCCTAATGCTATCCCTAAACCTAACCCTAACACTAACCTGCACCCCTAAGCCCTAAAAATAACCCTAACCCTAACCCAAACCCTAACCCCTAACACCAAAGTCTAACCCAAACCTTAACCCTAAATTTCACCCTAACCCTAACACTAACCCTAAACCTAATCATAAACCTAACCCTAACCCTAAACCAAACCTAACCATGACCGAAACCACAATGCCTAACCAGAATCCTCACCCAAACCCTAACCCTAAACTACACCTCTATCCCCTAACACCTTACCATAACCATAATCCTAACCCTCCCCAACCCTCCCCCTAAACCTAACCCTCAGCCCAACCACAATGCCTAACACAAACCGGAACCCTAACCCTAAGCGTAACACTAAACTTAACCCTGACCTAAAATCTAACCCTAACCCTAAAACTAAACAGAACCCGTAAACTTAACCCTCAACATAACTTTAACACTAACCTGAAAACTAACCTAAACCTTAGCCATAACACTAACCCTAACCCTCATCCTATTTTAAACTTCAGGCTATCCCTAACCTAAAGCAAACCCTACCTATAAGCCTAACCCTACCCCTAAACCTAACCCTAACCTTAACCTTGGCGCACCTGGAACCCTAAACCGAACCCTTAAAATAACTCTGACCCTAACCCTCAACCTAAACCTAATACTAATCCTAACCCTGACCCTAACCCTAACCTTACCTTAACCCTAACTTTAACCCTACCATAAACTTAAACCTAATCCTAACTCTAACCCTAACCCTAACCGTAACACACAAAACCCTCACCTTAACTGTAAACGTAACTCTAAATCTTACCCTAACCCTAAACTTAACCCTAAATATAACCCTACCCTACACCTAACTGAAACACTAACCCCAACCCTAAGTCTAACACTAATCCTTAGCCTAAACCTGACCTTTACCCTAAACCTAACCCTAACCACTTTCCCTAACTCTAACCCTAACCGTAACCCTACCCCACACCCTAACCCTAACCCTAACCCTAAACTGAACCCTCACCCTTAACCAAATTTCACCCGAACCATAACCCTAAAGCTTCCCTAACTTCATTCAAACCCTAATCCTAACCAAAACTGAAACTAACCCAACACCTAACTCTAACCGTAACACTAATCCTAAACCTAACCCTAACCCTGACCTTAACCTGAACCCTGAACCGTAACCCTAACTCTCACACTTAACATAAACTTCGTCCTAACCCTAACACTAAACATAACACTAAATCTCCTCCTAACCCTGACCCTAACCCTAATCCTAACCATAAACCTAAACCTAACCCGAAACTTAACCCTAACCCTGACCCTAACTCTTACTCTAAGCCTAATCCTAACGCTAAAACTTACCCTAAACTCTCAGGTTAAATGAAAACCTAGCACTAGCCCTCGCCGTAACTTCTAAACCTCACCTCAACCCTTAACCTAACCCTATCTCTAACGTTAACCTAGCCCTAAACCTAACCATGACTTAACCCTAACACTTACCCTAACCCTAACCCTCAATCTAACCTTAACCCTATACCTAATCCTAACATTAACCCTAACCCCTAAACCCTAACCCTAACTCTAAGCTCAAACCTAAACCTTAACTTCAACTTCACCCTTATCCTAACCCTAAACCGAACCCTGACCCTAAACCTAACCCTAAACCTGACCCTAACCTTAACCCAAACACCTAACCCTAACGCTAACTCTAACACTCATCCTTAACCTAAACTTCACCCTAAACCTAAGCCTAACCTAAACCCTAAATCTAAACCTAACCCTAAACTATCCCCTCACTCTAGCACTAACTCTAAACCTAACCCTAACCGAAATACCCTAAAACATCAGCTTCACTGAAAACCTAACACTAACCCTCACACGAACCCCTAACCCTTTCCCTAAACCTAACCCTATCCCTAATACTAAGCCTAGCCCTGACTTAAACAGAACCCTTATCCTAAGCCTAAACTTAACCCTAACCTTAACTCTATACTAAACCTAACACTAAACCTAACAATAACCCTAAACCTGCCCCTCACCCTAACCCTAAACCCTAGCACTAACTCTAACTGTAAACCTAACCCTAACCCTAACCTAGCCTTTACCGTAAACATAGCCTTAACCCTAACTTTACCCCTACCCTGACCCTAAGCCTATGCCTAACCCTAACACTAATCTGAACCCTAACTCTAACCTTAACCCTAAAACTTACCCTAACCCTCACTATTAACTGAAACTTCACCCTAACTCTAACCCTAACTGTAACTCTAACCCTAACCCTAACACTTACCCTAAACCCTCACCTGAACTGTAAACCTAACCCTAACTCTCACACTAACCTCTAACCGTATCCCCAACCCTAAACCTAATGCTATCCCTAAACTTATCCCTGACCCTAACCCTAAAACAAACAGTAACCCTAATCTAACCCTAACCCTAACATTAACCTAAACTTAACCCTACCCTAACCATAAACCTAAACCTAACACCCTAAACCTAACCTCTACCACTAACTATAAACCTACGACTAATCCTAACTCTTATCCTAACCCTCACCCTTAACGTAAACTTCACACTAACCCTAAACCTACCCCTAACCTTAAACATACCCCCTAATCCTAACCCGAACCCTAAAACTAACCTTAACACTAACCTGAACACAAACCCAAACTGTAGCCCTAACCCTAAAAATAACCCTCACCCTATCCTAAACTTCAACCAAACCCTAACCCTAACCTTAACCCTAAACCTACACCAAACCCAAAACCTAACCCTAAACCTAACTCCGACCATAACGCTAGTCCACAAGAACCCTGAACCTAACCCATAGAATAGCCCTGAACCTTACCCTAAACCTAATCCTAACCCTAACCTCGACCCTAAATAGAGCACTAACTCTAACCCTAAACCTGAACCTAAACCTAAATCTTACCCGACACCTAACCCTAATCCTAAGCCTAACACTGACTCTAACTCTAACACTAATCATAATACTTACCCGAAACCCTCACCTTAACTCTAAAACTAACCGTAACCCTCACCCTAACTCCTAACCGTATCCCCAACCCTAACCCTAATGCTATCCCTAAACCTAACCCTAACACTAACCTGCACCCCTAAGCCCTAAAAATAACCCTAACCCTAACCCAAACCCTAACCCCTAACACCAAAGTCTAACCCAAACCTTAACCCTAAATTTCACCCTAACCCTAACACTAACCCTAAACCTAATCATAAACCTAACCCTAACCCTAAACCAAACCTAACCATGACCAAAACCACAATGCCTAACCAGAATCCTCACCCAAACCCTAACCCTAAACTACACCTCTATCCCCTAACACCTTACCATAACCATAATCCTAACCCTCCCCAACCCTCCCCCTAAACCTAACCCTCAGCCCAACCACAATGCCTAACACAAACCGGAACCCTAACCCTAAGCGTAACACTAAACTTAACCCTGACCTAAAATCTAACCCTAACCCTAAAACTAAACAGAACCCGTAAACTTAACCCTCAACATAACTTTAACACTAACCTGAAAACTAACCTAAACCTTAGCCATAACACTAACCCTAACCCTCATCCTATTTTAAACTTCAGGCTATCCCTAACCTAAAGCAAACCCTACCTATAAGCCTAACCCTACCCCTAAACCTAACCCTAACCTTAACCTTGGCGCACCTGGAACCCTAAACCGAACCCTTAAAATAACTCTGACCCTAACCCTCAACCTAAACCTAATACTAATCCTAACCCTGACCCTAACCCTAACCTTACCTTAACCCTAACTTTAACCCTACCATAAACTTAAACCTAATCCTAACTCTAACCCTAACCCTAACCGTAACACACAAAACCCTCACCTTAACTGTAAACGTAACTCTAAATCTTACCCTAACCCTAAACTTAACCCTAAATATAACCCTACCCTACACCTAACTGAAACACTAACCCCAACCCTAAGTCTAACACTAATCCTTAGCCTAAACCTGACCTTTACCCTAAACCTAACCCTAACCACTTTCCCTAACTCTAACCCTAACCGTAACCCTACCCCACACCCTAACCCTAACCCTAACCCTAAACTGAACCCTCACCCTTAACCAAATTTCACCCGAACCATAACCCTAAAGCTTCCCTAACTTCATTCAAACCCTAATCCTAACCAAAACTGAAACTAACCCAACACCTAACTCTAACCGTAACACTAATCCTAAACCTAACCCTAACCCTGACCTTAACCTGAACCCTGAACCGTAACCCTAACTCTCACACTTAACATAAACTTCGTCCTAACCCTAACACTAAACATAACACTAAATCTCCTCCTAACCCTGACCCTAACCCTAATCCTAACCATAAACCTAAACCTAACCCGAAACTTAACCCTAACCCTGACCCTAACTCTTACTCTAAGCCTAATCCTAACGCTAAAACTTACCCTAAACTCTCAGGTTAAATGAAAACCTAGCACTAGCCCTCGCCATAACTTCTAAACCTCACCTCAACCCTTAACCTAACCCTATCTCTAACGTTAACCTAGCCCTAAACCTAACCATGACTTAACCCTAACACTTACCCTAACCCTAACCCTCAATCTAACCTTAACCCTATACCTAATCCTAACATTAACCCTAACCCCTAAACCCTAACCCTAACTCTAAGCTCAAACCTAAACCTTAACTTCAACTTCACCCTTATCCTAACCCTAAACCGAACCCTGACCCTAAACCTAACCCTAAACCTGACCCTAACCTTAACCCAAACACCTAACCCTAACGCTAACTCTAACACTCATCCTTAACCTAAACTTCACCCTAAACCTAAGCCTAACCTAAACCCTAAATCTAAACCTAACCCTAAACTATCCCCTCACTCTAGCACTAACTCTAAACCTAACCCTAACCGAAATACCCTAAAACATCAGCTTCACTGAAAACCTAACACTAACCCTCACACGAACCCCTAACCCTTTCCCTAAACCTAACCCTATCCCTAATACTAAGCCTAGCCCTGACTTAAACAGAACCCTTATCCTAAGCCTAAACTTAACCCTAACCTTAACTCTATACTAAACCTAACACTAAACCTAACAATAACCCTAAACCTGCCCCTCACCCTAACCCTAAACCCTAGCACTAACTCTAACTGTAAACCTAACCCTAACCCTAACCTAGCCTTTACCGTAAACATAGCCTTAACCCTAACTTTACCCCTACCCTGACCCTAAGCCTATGCCTAACCCTAACACTAATCTGAACCCTAACTCTAACCTTAACCCTAAAACTTACCCTAACCCTCACTATTAACTGAAACTTCACCCTAACTCTAACCCTAACTGTAACTCTAACCCTAACCCTAACACTTACCCTAAACCCTCACCTGAACTGTAAACCTAACCCTAACTCTCACACTAACCCCTAACCCTATCCCCAACCCTAAACCTAATGCTATCCCTAAACTTATCCCTGACCCTAACCCTAAAACAAACAGTAACCCTAATCTAACCCTAACCCTAACATTAACCTAAACTTAACCCTACCCTAACCATAAACCTAAACCTAACACCCTAAACCTAACCTCTACCACTAACTATAAACCTACGACTAATCCTAACTCTTATCCTAACCCTCACCCTTAACGTAAACTTCACACTAACCCTAAACCTACCCCTAACCTTAAACATACCCCCTAATCCTAACCCGAACCCTAAAACTAACCTTAACACTAACCTGAACACAAACCCAAACTGTAGCCCTAACCCTAAAAATAACCCTCACCCTATCCTAAACTTCATCCAAACCCTAACCCTAACCTTAACCCTAAACCTACACCAAACCCAAAACCTAACCCTAAACCTAACTCCGACCATAACGCTAGTCCACAAGAACCCTGAACCTAACCCATAGAATAGCCCTGAACCTTACCCTAAACCTAATCCTAACCCTAACCTCGACCCTAAATAGAGCACTAACTCTAACCCTAAACCTGAACCTAAACCTAAATCTTACCCGACACCTAACCCTAATCCTAAGCCTAACACTAACTCTAACTCTAACACTAATCATAATACTTACCCTAAACCCTCACCTTAACTCTAAAACTAACCGTAACCCTCACCCTAACTCCGAACCGTATCCCCAACCCTAACCCTAATGCTATCCCTAAACCTAACCCTAACACTAACCTGCACCCCTAAGCCCTGACAATAACCCTAACCCTAACCCAAACCCTAACCCCTAACACCAAAGTCTAACCCAAACCTTAACCCTAAATTTCACCCTAACCCTAACACTAACCCTAAACCTAATCATAAACCTAACCCTAACCCTAAACCAAACCTAACCATGACCAAAACCACAATGCCTAACCAGAATCCTCACCCAAACCCTAACCCTAAACTACACCTCTATCCCCTAACACCTTACCATAACCATAATCCTAACCCTCCCCAACCCTCCCCCTAAACCTAACCCTCACCCCAACCACAATGCCTAACACAAACCGGAACCCTAACCCTAAGCGTAACACTAAACTTAACCCTGACCTAAAATCTAACCCTAACCCTAAAACTAAACAGAACCCGTAAACTTAACCCTCAACATAACTTTAACACTAACCTGAAAACTAACCTAAACCTTAGCCATAACACTAACCCTAACCCTCATCCTATTTTAAACTTCAGGCTATCCCTAACCTAAAGCAAACCCTACCTATAAGCCTAACCCTACCCCTAAACCTAACCCTAACCTTAACCTTGGCGCACCTGGAACCCTAAACCGAACCCTTAAAATAACTCTGACCCTAACCCTCAACCTAAACCTAATACTAATCCTAACCCTGACCCTAACCCTAACCTTACCTTAACCCTAACTTTAACCCTACCATAAACTTAAACCTAATCCTAACTCTAACCCTAACCCTAACCGTAACACACAAAACCCTCACCTTAACTGTAAACGTAACTCTAAATCTTACCCTAACCCTAAACTTAACCCTAAATATAACCCTACCCTACACCTAACTGAAACACTAACCCCAACCCTAAGTCTAACACTAATCCTTAGCCTAAACCTGACCTTTACCCTAAACCTAACCCTAACCACTTTCCCTAACTCTAACCCTAACCGTAACCCTACCCCACACCCTAACCCTAACCCTAACCCTAAACTGAACCCTCACCCTTAACCAAATTTCACCCGAACCATAACCCTAAAGCTTCCCTAACTTCATTCAAACCCTAATCCTAACCAAAACTGAAACTAACCCAACACCTAACTCTAACCGTAACACTAATCCTAAACCTAACCCTAACCCTGACCTTAACCTGAACCCTGAACCGTAACCCTAACTCTCACACTTAACATAAACTTCGTCCTAACCCTAACACTAAACATAACACTAAATCTCCTCCTAACCCTGACCCTAACCCTAATCCTAACCATAAACCTAAACCTAACCCGAAACTTAACCCTAACCCTGACCCTAACTCTTACTCTAAGCCTAATCCTAACGCTAAAACTTACCCTAAACTCTCAGGTTAAATGAAAACCTAGCACTAGCCCTCACCGTAACTTCTAAACCTCACCTCAACCCTTAACCTAACCCTATCTCTAACGTTAACCTAGCCCTAAACCTAACCATGACTTAACCCTAACACTTACCCTAACCCTAACCCTCAATCTAACCTTAACCCTATACCTAATCCTAACATTAACCCTAACCCCTAAACCCTAACCCTAACTCTAAGCTCAAACCTAAACCTTAACTTCAACTTCACCCTTATCCTAACCCTAAACCGAACCCTGACCCTAAACCTAACCCTAAACCTGACCCTAACCTTAACCCAAACACCTAACCCTAACGCTAACTCTAACACTCATCCTTAACCTAAACTTCACCCTAAACCTAAGCCTAACCTAAACCCTAAATCTAAACCTAACCCTAAACTATCCCCTCACTCTAGCACTAACTCTAAACCTAACCCTAACCGAAATACCCTAAAACATCAGCTTCACTGAAAACCTAACACTAACCCTCACACGAACCCCTAACCCTTTCCCTAAACCTAACCCTATCCCTAATACTAAGCCTAGCCCTGACTTAAACAGAACCCTTATCCTAAGCCTAAACTTAACCCTAACCTTAACTCTATACTAAACCTAACACTAAACCTAACAATAACCCTAAACCTGCCCCTCACCCTAACCCTAAACCCTAGCACTAACTCTAACTGTAAACCTAACCCTAACCCTAACCTAGCCTTTACCGTAAACATAGCCTTAACCCTAACTTTACCCCTACCCTGACCCTAAGCCTATGCCTAACCCTAACACTAATCTGAACCCTAACTCTAACCTTAACCCTAAAACTTACCCTAACCCTCACTATTAACTGAAACTTCACCCTAACTCTAACCCTAACTGTAACTCTAACCCTAACCCTAACACTTACCCTAAACCCTCACCTGAACTGTAAACCTAACCCTAACTCTCACACTAACCTCTAACCCTATCCCCAACCCTAAACCTAATGCTATCCCTAAACTTATCCCTGACCCTAACCCTAAAACAAACAGTAACCCTAATCTAACCCTAACCCTAACATTAACCTAAACTTAACCCTACCCTAACCATAAACCTAAACCTAACACCCTAAACCTAACCTCTACCACTAACTATAAACCTACGACTAATCCTAACTCTTATCCTAACCCTCACCCTTAACGTAAACTTCACACTAACCCTAAACCTACCCCTAACCTTAAACATACCCCCTAATCCTAACCCGAACCCTAAAACTAACCTTAACACTAACCTGAACACAAACCCAAACTGTAGCCCTAACCCTAAAAATAACCCTCACCCTATCCTAAACTTCATCCAAACCCTAACCCTAACCTTAACCCTAAACCTACACCAAACCCAAAACCTAACCCTAAACCTAACTCCGACCATAACGCTAGTCCACAAGAACCCTGAACCTAACCCATAGAATAGCCCTGAACCTTACCCTAAACCTAATCCTAACCCTAACCTCGACCCTAAATAGAGCACTAACTCTAACCCTAAACCTGAACCTAAACCTAAATCTTACCCGACACCTAACCCTAATCCTAAGCCTAACACTAACTCTAACTCTAACACTAATCATAATACTTACCCTAAACCCTCACCTTAACTCTAAAACTAACCGTAACCCTCACCCTAACTCCGAACCGTATCCCCAACCCTAACCCTAATGCTATCCCTAAACCTAACCCTAACACTAACCTGCACCCCTAAGCCCTGACAATAACCCTAACCCTAACCCAAACCCTAACCCCTAACACCAAAGTCTAACCCAAACCTTAACCCTAAATTTCACCCTAACCCTAACACTAACCCTAAACCTAATCATAAACCTAACCCTAACCCTAAACCAAACCTAACCATGACCAAAACCACAATGCCTAACCAGAATCCTCACCCAAACCCTAACCCTAAACTACACCTCTATCCCCTAACACCTTACCATAACCATAATCCTAACCCTCCCCAACCCTCCCCCTAAACCTAACCCTCACCCCAACCACAATGCCTAACACAAACCGGAACCCTAACCCTAAGCGTAACACTAAACTTAACCCTGACCTAAAATCTAACCCTAACCCTAAAACTAAACAGAACCCGTAAACTTAACCCTCAACATAACTTTAACACTAACCTGAAAACTAACCTAAACCTTAGCCATAACACTAACCCTAACCCTCATCCTATTTTAAACTTCAGGCTATCCCTAACCTAAAGCAAACCCTACCTATAAGCCTAACCCTACCCCTAAACCTAACCCTAACCTTAACCTTGGCGCACCTGGAACCCTAAACCGAACCCTTAAAATAACTCTGACCCTAACCCTCAACCTAAACCTAATACTAATCCTAACCCTGACCCTAACCCTAACCTTACCTTAACCCTAACTTTAACCCTACCATAAACTTAAACCTAATCCTAACTCTAACCCTAACCCTAACCGTAACACACAAAACCCTCACCTTAACTGTAAACGTAACTCTAAATCTTACCCTAACCCTAAACTTAACCCTAAATATAACCCTACCCTACACCTAACTGAAACACTAACCCCAACCCTAAGTCTAACACTAATCCTTAGCCTAAACCTGACCTTTACCCTAAACCTAACCCTAACCACTTTCCCTAACTCTAACCCTAACCGTAACCCTACCCCACACCCTAACCCTAACCCTAACCCTAAACTGAACCCTCACCCTTAACCAAATTTCACCCGAACCATAACCCTAAAGCTTCCCTAACTTCATTCAAACCCTAATCCTAACCAAAACTGAAACTAACCCAACACCTAACTCTAACCGTAACACTAATCCTAAACCTAACCCTAACCCTGACCTTAACCTGAACCCTGAACCGTAACCCTAACTCTCACACTTAACATAAACTTCGTCCTAACCCTAACACTAAACATAACACTAAATCTCCTCCTAACCCTGACCCTAACCCTAATCCTAACCATAAACCTAAACCTAACCCGAAACTTAACCCTAACCCTGACCCTAACTCTTACTCTAAGCCTAATCCTAACGCTAAAACTTACCCTAAACTCTCAGGTTAAATGAAAACCTAGCACTAGCCCTCACCGTAACTTCTAAACCTCACCTCAACCCTTAACCTAACCCTATCTCTAACGTTAACCTAGCCCTAAACCTAACCATGACTTAACCCTAACACTTACCCTAACCCTAACCCTCAATCTAACCTTAACCCTATACCTAATCCTAACATTAACCCTAACCCCTAAACCCTAACCCTAACTCTAAGCTCAAACCTAAACCTTAACTTCAACTTCACCCTTATCCTAACCCTAAACCGAACCCTGACCCTAAACCTAACCCTAAACCTGACCCTAACCTTAACCCAAACACCTAACCCTAACGCTAACTCTAACACTCATCCTTAACCTAAACTTCACCCTAAACCTAAGCCTAACCTAAACCCTAAATCTAAACCTAACCCTAAACTATCCCCTCACTCTAGCACTAACTCTAAACCTAACCCTAACCGAAATACCCTAAAACATCAGCTTCACTGAAAACCTAACACTAACCCTCACACGAACCCCTAACCCTTTCCCTAAACCTAACCCTATCCCTAATACTAAGCCTAGCCCTGACTTAAACAGAACCCTTATCCTAAGCCTAAACTTAACCCTAACCTTAACTCTATACTAAACCTAACACTAAACCTAACAATAACCCTAAACCTGCCCCTCACCCTAACCCTAAACCCTAGCACTAACTCTAACTGTAAACCTAACCCTAACCCTAACCTAGCCTTTACCGTAAACATAGCCTTAACCCTAACTTTACCCCTACCCTGACCCTAAGCCTATGCCTAACCCTAACACTAATCTGAACCCTAACTCTAACCTTAACCCTAAAACTTACCCTAACCCTCACTATTAACTGAAACTTCACCCTAACTCTAACCCTAACTGTAACTCTAACCCTAACCCTAACACTTACCCTAAACCCTCACCTGAACTGTAAACCTAACCCTAACTCTCACACTAACCTCTAACCCTATCCCCAACCCTAAACCTAATGCTATCCCTAAACTTATCCCTGACCCTAACCCTAAAACAAACAGTAACCCTAATCTAACCCTAACCCTAACATTAACCTAAACTTAACCCTACCCTAACCATAAACCTAAACCTAACACCCTAAACCTAACCTCTACCACTAACTATAAACCTACGACTAATCCTAACTCTTATCCTAACCCTCACCCTTAACGTAAACTTCACACTAACCCTAAACCTACCCCTAACCTTAAACATACCCCCTAATCCTAACCCGAACCCTAAAACTAACCTTAACACTAACCTGAACACAAACCCAAACTGTAGCCCTAACCCTAAAAATAACCCTCACCCTATCCTAAACTTCATCCAAACCCTAACCCTAACCTTAACCCTAAACCTACACCAAACCCAAAACCTAACCCTAAACCTAACTCCGACCATAACGCTAGTCCACAAGAACCCTGAACCTAACCCATAGAATAGCCCTGAACCTTACCCTAAACCTAATCCTAACCCTAACCTCGACCCTAAATAGAGCACTAACTCTAACCCTAAACCTGAACCTAAACCTAAATCTTACCCGACACCTAACCCTAATCCTAAACCTAACACTAACTCTAACTCTAACACTAATCATAATACTTACCCTAAACCCTCACCTTAACTCTAAAACTAACCGTAACCCTCACCCTAACTCCTAACCGTATGCCCAACCCTAACCCTAATGCTATCCCTAAACCTAACCCTAACACTAACCTGCACCCCTAAGCCCTAAAAATAACCCTAACCCTAACCCAAACCCTAACCCCTAACACCAAAGTCTAACCCAAACCTTAACCCTAAATTTCACCCTAACCCTAACACTAACCCTAAACCTAATCATAAACCTAACCCTAACCCTAAACCAAACCTAACCATGACCCAAACCACAATGCCTAACCAGAATCCTCACCCAAACCCTAACCCTAAACTACACCTCTATCCCCTAACACCTTACCATAACCATAATCCTAACCCTCCCCAACCCTCCCCCTAAACCTAACCCTCAGCCCAACCACAATGCCTAACACAAACCGGAACCCTAACCCTAAGCGTAACACTAAACTTAACCCTGACCTAAAATCTAACCCTAACCCTAAAACTAAACAGAACCCGTAAACTTAACCCTCAACATAACTTTAACACTAACCTGAAAACTAACCTAAACCTTAGCCATAACACTAACCCTAACCCTCATCCTATTTTAAACTTCAGGCTATCCCTAACCTAAAGCAAACCCTACCTATAAGCCTGACCCTACCCCTAAACCTAACCCTAACCTTAACCTTGGCGCACCTGGAACCCTAAACCGAACCCTTAAAATAACACTGACCCTAACCCTCAACCTAAACCTAATACTAATCCTAACCCTGACCCTAACCCTAACCTTACCTTAACCCTAACTTTAACCCTACCATAAACTTAAACCTAATCCTAACTCTAACCCTAACCCTAACCGTAACACACAAAACCCTCACCTTAACTGTAAACGTAACTCTAAATCTTACCCTAACCCTAAACTTAACCCTAAATATAACCCTACCCTACACCTAACTGAAACACTAACCCCAACCCTAAGTCTAACACTAATCCTTAGCCTAAACCTGACCTTTACCCTAAACCTAACCCTAACCACTTTCCCTAACTCTAACCCTAACCGTAACCCTACCCCACACCCTAACCCTAACCCTAACCCTAAACTGAACCCTCACCCTTAACCAAATTTCACCCGAACCATAACCCTAAAGCTTCCCTAACTTCATTCAAACCCTAATCCTAACCAAAACTGAAACTAACCCAACACCTAACTCTAACCGTAACACTAATCCTAAACCTAACCCTAACCCTGACCTTAACCTGAACCCTGAACCGTAACCCTAACTCTCACACTTAACATAAACTTCGTCCTAACCCTAACACTAAACATAACACTAAATCTCCTCCTAACCCTGACCCTAACCCTAATCCTAACCATAAACCTAAACCTAACCCGAAACTTAACCCTAACCCTGACCCTAACTCTTACTCTAAGCCTAATCCTAACGCTAAAACTTACCCTAAACTCTCAGGTTAAATGAAAACCTAGCACTAGCCCTCGCCATAACTTCTAAACCTCACCTCAACCCTTAACCTAACCCTATCTCTAACGTTAACCTAGCCCTAAACCTAACCATGACTTAACCCTAACACTTACCCTAACCCTAACCCTCAATCTAACCTTAACCCTATACCTAATCCTAACATTAACCCTAACCCCTAAACCCTAACCCTAACTCTAAGCTCAAACCTAAACCTTAACTTCAACTTCACCCTTATCCTAACCCTAAACCGAACCCTGACCCTAAACCTAACCCTAAACCTGACCCTAACCTTAACCCAAACACCTAACCCTAACGCTAACTCTAACACTCATCCTTAACCTAAACTTCACCCTAAACCTAAGCCTAACCTAAACCCTAAATCTAAACCTAACCCTAAACTATCCCCTCACTCTAGCACTAACTCTAAACCTAACCCTAACCGAAATACCCTAAAACATCAGCTTCACTGAAAACCTAACACTAACCCTCACACGAACCCCTAACCCTTTCCCTAAACCTAACCCTATCCCTAATACTAAGCCTAGCCCTGACTTAAACAGAACCCTTATCCTAAGCCTAAACTTAACCCTAACCTTAACTCTATACTAAACCTAACACTAAACCTAACAATAACCCTAAACCTGCCCCTCACCCTAACCCTAAACCCTAGCACTAACTCTAACTGTAAACCTAACCCTAACCCTAACCTAGCCTTTACCGTAAACATAGCCTTAACCCTAACTTTACCCCTACCCTGACCCTAAGCCTATGCCTAACCCTAACACTAATCTGAACCCTAACTCTAACCTTAACCCTAAAACTTACCCTAACCCTCACTATTAACTGAAACTTCACCCTAACTCTAACCCTAACTGTAACTCTAACCCTAACCCTAACACTTACCCTAAACCCTCACCTGAACTGTAAACCTAACCCTAACTCTCACACTAACCCCTAACCCTATCCCCAACCCTAAACCTAATGCTATCCCTAAACTTATCCCTGACCCTAACCCTAAAACAAACAGTAACCCTAATCTAACCCTAACCCTAACATTAACCTAAACTTAACCCTACCCTAACCATAAACCTAAACCTAACACCCTAAACCTAACCTCTACCACTAACTATAAACCTACGACTAATCCTAACTCTTATCCTAACCCTCACCCTTAACGTAAACTTCACACTAACCCTAAACCTACCCCTAACCTTAAACATACCCCCTAATCCTAACCCGAACCCTAAAACTAACCTTAACACTAACCTGAACACAAACCCAAACTGTAGCCCTAACCCTAAAAATAACCCTCACCCTATCCTAAACTTCATCCAAACCCTAACCCTAACCTTAACCCTAAACCTACACCAAACCCAAAACCTAACCCTAAACCTAACTCCGACCATAACGCTAGTCCACAAGAACCCTGAACCTAACCCATAGAATAGCCCTGAACCTTACCCTAAACCTAATCCTAACCCTAACCTCGACCCTAAATAGAGCACTAACTCTAACCCTAAACCTGAACCTAAACCTAAATCTTACCCGACACCTAACCCTAATCCTAAGCCTAACACTAACTCTAACTCTAACACTAATCATAATACTTACCCTAAACCCTCACCTTAACTCTAAAACTAACCGTAACCCTCACCCTAACTCCGAACCGTATCCCCAACCCTAACCCTAATGCTATCCCTAAACCTAACCCTAACACTAACCTGCACCCCTAAGCCCTGACAATAACCCTAACCCTAACCCAAACCCTAACCCCTAACACCAAAGTCTAACCCAAACCTTAACCCTAAATTTCACCCTAACCCTAACACTAACCCTAAACCTAATCATAAACCTAACCCTAACCCTAAACCAAACCTAACCATGACCAAAACCACAATGCCTAACCAGAATCCTCACCCAAACCCTAACCCTAAACTACACCTCTATCCCCTAACACCTTACCATAACCATAATCCTAACCCTCCCCAACCCTCCCCCTAAACCTAACCCTCACCCCAACCACAATGCCTAACACAAACCGGAACCCTAACCCTAAGCGTAACACTAAACTTAACCCTGACCTAAAATCTAACCCTAACCCTAAAACTAAACAGAACCCGTAAACTTAACCCTCAACATAACTTTAACACTAACCTGAAAACTAACCTAAACCTTAGCCATAACACTAACCCTAACCCTCATCCTATTTTAAACTTCAGGCTATCCCTAACCTAAAGCAAACCCTACCTATAAGCCTAACCCTACCCCTAAACCTAACCCTAACCTTAACCTTGGCGCACCTGGAACCCTAAACCGAACCCTTAAAATAACTCTGACCCTAACCCTCAACCTAAACCTAATACTAATCCTAACCCTGACCCTAACCCTAACCTTACCTTAACCCTAACTTTAACCCTACCATAAACTTAAACCTAATCCTAACTCTAACCCTAACCCTAACCGTAACACACAAAACCCTCACCTTAACTGTAAACGTAACTCTAAATCTTACCCTAACCCTAAACTTAACCCTAAATATAACCCTACCCTACACCTAACTGAAACACTAACCCCAACCCTAAGTCTAACACTAATCCTTAGCCTAAACCTGACCTTTACCCTAAACCTAACCCTAACCACTTTCCCTAACTCTAACCCTAACCGTAACCCTACCCCACACCCTAACCCTAACCCTAACCCTAAACTGAACCCTCACCCTTAACCAAATTTCACCCGAACCATAACCCTAAAGCTTCCCTAACTTCATTCAAACCCTAATCCTAACCAAAACTGAAACTAACCCAACACCTAACTCTAACCGTAACACTAATCCTAAACCTAACCCTAACCCTGACCTTAACCTGAACCCTGAACCGTAACCCTAACTCTCACACTTAACATAAACTTCGTCCTAACCCTAACACTAAACATAACACTAAATCTCCTCCTAACCCTGACCCTAACCCTAATCCTAACCATAAACCTAAACCTAACCCGAAACTTAACCCTAACCCTGACCCTAACTCTTACTCTAAGCCTAATCCTAACGCTAAAACTTACCCTAAACTCTCAGGTTAAATGAAAACCTAGCACTAGCCCTCACCGTAACTTCTAAACCTCACCTCAACCCTTAACCTAACCCTATCTCTAACGTTAACCTAGCCCTAAACCTAACCATGACTTAACCCTAACACTTACCCTAACCCTAACCCTCAATCTAACCTTAACCCTATACCTAATCCTAACATTAACCCTAACCCCTAAACCCTAACCCTAACTCTAAGCTCAAACCTAAACCTTAACTTCAACTTCACCCTTATCCTAACCCTAAACCGAACCCTGACCCTAAACCTAACCCTAAACCTGACCCTAACCTTAACCCAAACACCTAACCCTAACGCTAACTCTAACACTCATCCTTAACCTAAACTTCACCCTAAACCTAAGCCTAACCTAAACCCTAAATCTAAACCTAACCCTAAACTATCCCCTCACTCTAGCACTAACTCTAAACCTAACCCTAACCGAAATACCCTAAAACATCAGCTTCACTGAAAACCTAACACTAACCCTCACACGAACCCCTAACCCTTTCCCTAAACCTAACCCTATCCCTAATACTAAGCCTAGCCCTGACTTAAACAGAACCCTTATCCTAAGCCTAAACTTAACCCTAACCTTAACTCTATACTAAACCTAACACTAAACCTAACAATAACCCTAAACCTGCCCCTCACCCTAACCCTAAACCCTAGCACTAACTCTAACTGTAAACCTAACCCTAACCCTAACCTAGCCTTTACCGTAAACATAGCCTTAACCCTAACTTTACCCCTACCCTGACCCTAAGCCTATGCCTAACCCTAACACTAATCTGAACCCTAACTCTAACCTTAACCCTAAAACTTACCCTAACCCTCACTATTAACTGAAACTTCACCCTAACTCTAACCCTAACTGTAACTCTAACCCTAACCCTAACACTTACCCTAAACCCTCACCTGAACTGTAAACCTAACCCTAACTCTCACACTAACCTCTAACCCTATCCCCAACCCTAAACCTAATGCTATCCCTAAACTTATCCCTGACCCTAACCCTAAAACAAACAGTAACCCTAATCTAACCCTAACCCTAACATTAACCTAAACTTAACCCTACCCTAACCATAAACCTAAACCTAACACCCTAAACCTAACCTCTACCACTAACTATAAACCTACGACTAATCCTAACTCTTATCCTAACCCTCACCCTTAACGTAAACTTCACACTAACCCTAAACCTACCCCTAACCTTAAACATACCCCCAATCCTAACCCGAACCCTAAAACTAACCTTAACACTAACCTGAACACAAACCCAAACTGTAGCCCTAACCCTAAAAATAACCCTCACCCTATCCTAAACTTCATCCAAACCCTAACCCTAACCTTAACCCTAAACCTACACCAAACCCAAAACCTAACCCTAAACCTAACTCCGACCATAACGCTAGTCCACAAGAACCCTGAACCTAACCCATAGAATAGCCCTGAACCTTACCCTAAACCTAATCCTAACCCTAACCTCGACCCTAAATAGAGCACTAACTCTAACCCTAAACCTGAACCTAAACCTAAATCTTACCCGACACCTAACCCTAATCCTAAACCTAACACTAACTCTAACTCTAACACTAATCATAATACTTACCCTAAACCCTCACCTTAACTCTAAAACTAACCGTAACCCTCACCCTAACTCCTAACCGTATGCCCAACCCTAACCCTAATGCTATCCCTAAACCTAACCCTAACACTAACCTGCACCCCTAAGCCCTAAAAATAACCCTAACCCTAACCCAAACCCTAACCCCTAACACCAAAGTCTAACCCAAACCTTAACCCTAAATTTCACCCTAACCCTAACACTAACCCTAAACCTAATCATAAACCTAACCCTAACCCTAAACCAAACCTAACCATGACCCAAACCACAATGCCTAACCAGAATCCTCACCCAAACCCTAACCCTAAACTACACCTCTATCCCCTAACACCTTACCATAACCATAATCCTAACCCTCCCCAACCCTCCCCCTAAACCTAACCCTCAGCCCAACCACAATGCCTAACACAAACCGGAACCCTAACCCTAAGCGTAACACTAAACTTAACCCTGACCTAAAATCTAACCCTAACCCTAAAACTAAACAGAACCCGTAAACTTAACCCTCAACATAACTTTAACACTAACCTGAAAACTAACCTAAACCTTAGCCATAACACTAACCCTAACCCTCATCCTATTTTAAACTTCAGGCTATCCCTAACCTAAAGCAAACCCTACCTATAAGCCTGACCCTACCCCTAAACCTAACCCTAACCTTAACCTTGGCGCACCTGGAACCCTAAACCGAACCCTTAAAATAACACTGACCCTAACCCTCAACCTAAACCTAATACTAATCCTAACCCTGACCCTAACCCTAACCTTACCTTAACCCTAACTTTAACCCTACCATAAACTTAAACCTAATCCTAACTCTAACCCTAACCCTAACCGTAACACACAAAACCCTCACCTTAACTGTAAACGTAACTCTAAATCTTACCCTAACCCTAAACTTAACCCTAAATATAACCCTACCCTACACCTAACTGAAACACTAACCCCAACCCTAAGTCTAACACTAATCCTTAGCCTAAACCTGACCTTTACCCTAAACCTAACCCTAACCACTTTCCCTAACTCTAACCCTAACCGTAACCCTACCCCACACCCTAACCCTAACCCTAACCCTAAACTGAACCCTCACCCTTAACCAAATTTCACCCGAACCATAACCCTAAAGCTTCCCTAACTTCATTCAAACCCTAATCCTAACCAAAACTGAAACTAACCCAACACCTAACTCTAACCGTAACACTAATCCTAAACCTAACCCTAACCCTGACCTTAACCTGAACCCTGAACCGTAACCCTAACTCTCACACTTAACATAAACTTCGTCCTAACCCTAACACTAAACATAACACTAAATCTCCTCCTAACCCTGACCCTAACCCTAATCCTAACCATAAACCTAAACCTAACCCGAAACTTAACCCTAACCCTGACCCTAACTCTTACTCTAAGCCTAATCCTAACGCTAAAACTTACCCTAAACTCTCAGGTTAAATGAAAACCTAGCACTAGCCCTCACCGTAACTTCTAAACCTCACCTCAACCCTTAACCTAACCCTATCTCTAACGTTAACCTAGCCCTAAACCTAACCATGACTTAACCCTAACACTTACCCTAACCCTAACCCTCAATCTAACCTTAACCCTATACCTAATCCTAACATTAACCCTAACCCCTAAACCCTAACCCTAACTCTAAGCTCAAACCTAAACCTTAACTTCAACTTCACCCTTATCCTAACCCTAAACCGAACCCTGACCCTAAACCTAACCCTAAACCTGACCCTAACCTTAACCCAAACACCTAACCCTAACGCTAACTCTAACACTCATCCTTAACCTAAACTTCACCCTAAACCTAAGCCTAACCTAAACCCTAAATCTAAACCTAACCCTAAACTATCCCCTCACTCTAGCACTAACTCTAAACCTAACCCTAACCGAAATACCCTAAAACATCAGCTTCACTGAAAACCTAACACTAACCCTCACACGAACCCCTAACCCTTTCCCTAAACCTAACCCTATCCCTAATACTAAGCCTAGCCCTGACTTAAACAGAACCCTTATCCTAAGCCTAAACTTAACCCTAACCTTAACTCTATACTAAACCTAACACTAAACCTAACAATAACCCTAAACCTGCCCCTCACCCTAACCCTAAACCCTAGCACTAACTCTAACTGTAAACCTAACCCTAACCCTAACCTAGCCTTTACCGTAAACATAGCCTTAACCCTAACTTTACCCCTACCCTGACCCTAAGCCTATGCCTAACCCTAACACTAATCTGAACCCTAACTCTAACCTTAACCCTAAAACTTACCCTAACCCTCACTATTAACTGAAACTTCACCCTAACTCTAACCCTAACTGTAACTCTAACCCTAACCCTAACACTTACCCTAAACCCTCACCTGAACTGTAAACCTAACCCTAACTCTCACACTAACCTCTAACCCTATCCCCAACCCTAAACCTAATGCTATCCCTAAACTTATCCCTGACCCTAACCCTAAAACAAACAGTAACCCTAATCTAACCCTAACCCTAACATTAACCTAAACTTAACCCTACCCTAACCATAAACCTAAACCTAACACCCTAAACCTAACCTCTACCACTAACTATAAACCTACGACTAATCCTAACTCTTATCCTAACCCTCACCCTTAACGTAAACTTCACACTAACCCTAAACCTACCCCTAACCTTAAACATACCCCCTAATCCTAACCCGAACCCTAAAACTAACCTTAACACTAACCTGAACACAAACCCAAACTGTAGCCCTAACCCTAAAAATAACCCTCACCCTATCCTAAACTTCATCCAAACCCTAACCCTAACCTTAACCCTAAACCTACACCAAACCCAAAACCTAACCCTAAACCTAACTCCGACCATAACGCTAGTCCACAAGAACCCTGAACCTAACCCATAGAATAGCCCTGAACCTTACCCTAAACCTAATCCTAACCCTAACCTCGACCCTAAATAGAGCACTAACTCTAACCCTAAACCTGAACCTAAACCTAAATCTTACCCGACACCTAACCCTAATCCTAAACCTAACACTAACTCTAACTCTAACACTAATCATAATACTTACCCTAAACCCTCACCTTAACTCTAAAACTAACCGTAACCCTCACCCTAACTCCTAACCGTATGCCCAACCCTAACCCTAATGCTATCCCTAAACCTAACCCTAACACTAACCTGCACCCCTAAGCCCTAAAAATAACCCTAACCCTAACCCAAACCCTAACCCCTAACACCAAAGTCTAACCCAAACCTTAACCCTAAATTTCACCCTAACCCTAACACTAACCCTAAACCTAATCATAAACCTAACCCTAACCCTAAACCAAACCTAACCATGACCCAAACCACAATGCCTAACCAGAATCCTCACCCAAACCCTAACCCTAAACTACACCTCTATCCCCTAACACCTTACCATAACCATAATCCTAACCCTCCCCAACCCTCCCCCTAAACCTAACCCTCAGCCCAACCACAATGCCTAACACAAACCGGAACCCTAACCCTAAGCGTAACACTAAACTTAACCCTGACCTAAAATCTAACCCTAACCCTAAAACTAAACAGAACCCGTAAACTTAACCCTCAACATAACTTTAACACTAACCTGAAAACTAACCTAAACCTTAGCCATAACACTAACCCTAACCCTCATCCTATTTTAAACTTCAGGCTATCCCTAACCTAAAGCAAACCCTACCTATAAGCCTGACCCTACCCCTAAACCTAACCCTAACCTTAACCTTGGCGCACCTGGAACCCTAAACCGAACCCTTAAAATAACTCTGACCCTAACCCTCAACCTAAACCTAATACTAATCCTAACCCTGACCCTAACCCTAACCTTACCTTAACCCTAACTTTAACCCTACCATAAACTTAAACCTAATCCTAACTCTAACCCTAACCCTAACCGTAACACACAAAACCCTCACCTTAACTGTAAACGTAACTCTAAATCTTACCCTAACCCTAAACTTAACCCTAAATATAACCCTACCCTACACCTAACTGAAACACTAACCCCAACCCTAAGTCTAACACTAATCCTTAGCCTAAACCTGACCTTTACCCTAAACCTAACCCTAACCACTTTCCCTAACTCTAACCCTAACCGTAACCCTACCCCACACCCTAACCCTAACCCTAACCCTAAACTGAACCCTCACCCTTAACCAAATTTCACCCGAACCATAACCCTAAAGCTTCCCTAACTTCATTCAAACCCTAATCCTAACCAAAACTGAAACTAACCCAACACCTAACTCTAACCGTAACACTAATCCTAAACCTAACCCTAACCCTGACCTTAACCTGAACCCTGAACCGTAACCCTAACTCTCACACTTAACATAAACTTCGTCCTAACCCTAACACTAAACATAACACTAAATCTCCTCCTAACCCTGACCCTAACCCTAATCCTAACCATAAACCTAAACCTAACCCGAAACTTAACCCTAACCCTGACCCTAACTCTTACTCTAAGCCTAATCCTAACGCTAAAACTTACCCTAAACTCTCAGGTTAAATGAAAACCTAGCACTAGCCCTCACCGTAACTTCTAAACCTCACCTCAACCCTTAACCTAACCCTATCTCTAACGTTAACCTAGCCCTAAACCTAACCATGACTTAACCCTAACACTTACCCTAACCCTAACCCTCAATCTAACCTTAACCCTATACCTAATCCTAACATTAACCCTAACCCCTAAACCCTAACCCTAACTCTAAGCTCAAACCTAAACCTTAACTTCAACTTCACCCTTATCCTAACCCTAAACCGAACCCTGACCCTAAACCTAACCCTAAACCTGACCCTAACCTTAACCCAAACACCTAACCCTAACGCTAACTCTAACACTCATCCTTAACCTAAACTTCACCCTAAACCTAAGCCTAACCTAAACCCTAAATCTAAACCTAACCCTAAACTATCCCCTCACTCTAGCACTAACTCTAAACCTAACCCTAACCGAAATACCCTAAAACATCAGCTTCACTGAAAACCTAACACTAACCCTCACACGAACCCCTAACCCTTTCCCTAAACCTAACCCTATCCCTAATACTAAGCCTAGCCCTGACTTAAACAGAACCCTTATCCTAAGCCTAAACTTAACCCTAACCTTAACTCTATACTAAACCTAACACTAAACCTAACAATAACCCTAAACCTGCCCCTCACCCTAACCCTAAACCCTAGCACTAACTCTAACTGTAAACCTAACCCTAACCCTAACCTAGCCTTTACCGTAAACATAGCCTTAACCCTAACTTTACCCCTACCCTGACCCTAAGCCTATGCCTAACCCTAACACTAATCTTAACCCTAACTCTAACCTTAACCCTAAAACTTACCCTAACCCTCACTATTAACTGAAACTTCACCCTAACTCTAACCCTAACTGTAACTCTAACCCTAACCCTAACACTTACCCTAAACCCTCACCTGAACTGTAAACCTAACCCTAACTCTCACACTAACCTCTAACCCTATCCCCAACCCTAAACCTAATGCTATCCCTAAACTTATCCCTGACCCTAACCCTAAAACAAACAGTAACCCTAATCTAACCCTAACCCTAACATTAACCTAAACTTAACCCTACCCTAACCATAAACCTAAACCTAACACCCTAAACCTAACCTCTACCACTAACTATAAACCTACGACTAATCCTAACTCTTATCCTAACCCTCACCCTTAACGTAAACTTCACACTAACCCTAAACCTACCCCTAACCTTAAACATACCCCCTAATCCTAACCCGAACCCTAAAACTAACCTTAACACTAACCTGAACACAAACCCAAACTGTAGCCCTAACCCTAAAAATAACCCTCACCCTATCCTAAACTTCATCCAAACCCTAACCCTAACCTTAACCCTAAACCTACACCAAACCCAAAACCTAACCCTAAACCTAACTCCGACCATAACGCTAGTCCACAAGAACCCTGAACCTAACCCATAGAATAGCCCTGAACCTTACCCTAAACCTAATCCTAACCCTAACCTCGACCCTAAATAGAGCACTAACTCTAACCCTAAACCTGAACCTAAACCTAAATCTTACCCGACACCTAACCCTAATCCTAAACCTAACACTAACTCTAACTCTAACACTAATCATAATACTTACCCTAAACCCTCACCTTAACCCTAAAACTAACCGTAACCCTCACCCTAACTCCTAACCGTATCCCCAACCCTAACCCTAATGCTATCCCTAAACCTAACCCTAACACTAACCTGCACCCCTAAGCCCTAAAAATAACCCTAACCCTAACCCAAACCCTAACCCCTAACACCAAAGTCTAACCCAAACCTTAACCCTAAATTTCACCCTAACCCTAACACTAACCCTAAACCTAATCATAAACCTAACCCTAACCCTAAACCAAACCTAACCATGACCAAAACCACAATGCCTAACCAGAATCCTCACCCAAACCCTAACCCTAAACTACACCTCTATCCCCTAACACCTTACCATAACCATAATCCTAACCCTCCCCAACCCTCCCCCTAAACCTAACCCTCACCCCAACCACAATGCCTAACACAAACCGGAACCCTAACCCTAAGCGTAACACTAAACTTAACCCTGACCCAAAATCTAACCCTAACCCTAAAACTAAACAGAACCCGTAAACTTAACCCTCAACATAACTTTAACACTAACCTGAAAACTAACCTAAACCTTAGCCATAACACTAACCCTAACCCTCATCCTATTTTAAACTTCAGGCTATCCCTAACCTAAAGCAAACCCTACCTATAAGCCTAACCCTACCCCTAAACCTAACCCTAACCTTAACCTTGGCGCACCTGGAACCCTAAACCGAACCCTTAAAATAACTCTGACCCTAACCCTCAACCTAAACCTAATACTAATCCTAACCCTGACCCTAACCCTAACCTTACCTTAACCCTAACTTTAACCCTACCATAAACTTAAACCTAATCCTAACTCTAACCCTAACCCTAACCGTAACACACAAAACCCTCACCTTAACTGTAAACGTAACTCTAAATCTTACCCTAACCCTAAACTTAACCCTAAATATAACCCTACCCTACACCTAACTGAAACACTAACCCCAACCCTAAGTCTAACACTAATCCTTAGCCTAAACCTGACCTTTACCCTAAACCTAACCCTAACCACTTTCCCTAACTCTAACCCTAACCGTAACCCTACCCCACACCCTAACCCTAACCCTAACCCTAAACTGAACCCTCACCCTTAACCAAATTTCACCCGAACCATAACCCTAAAGCTTCCCTAACTTCATTCAAACCCTAATCCTAACCAAAACTGAAACTAACCCAACACCTAACTCTAACCGTAACACTAATCCTAAACCTAACCCTAACCCTGACCTTAACCTGAACCCTGAACCGTAACCCTAACTCTCACACTTAACATAAACTTCGTCCTAACCCTAACACTAAACATAACACTAAATCTCCTCCTAACCCTGACCCTAACCCTAATCCTAACCATAAACCTAAACCTAACCCGAAACTTAACCCTAACCCTGACCCTAACTCTTACTCTAAGCCTAATCCTAACGCTAAAACTTACCCTAAACTCTCAGGTTAAATGAAAACCTAGCACTAGCCCTCACCGTAACTTCTAAACCTCACCTCAACCCTTAACCTAACCCTATCTCTAACGTTAACCTAGCCCTAAACCTAACCATGACTTAACCCTAACACTTACCCTAACCCTAACCCTCAATCTAACCTTAACCCTATACCTAATCCTAACATTAACCCTAACCCCTAAACCCTAACCCTAACTCTAAGCTCAAACCTAAACCTTAACTTCAACTTCACCCTTATCCTAACCCTAAACCGAACCCTGACCCTAAACCTAACCCTAAACCTGACCCTAACCTTAACCCAAACACCTAACCCTAACGCTAACTCTAACACTCATCCTTAACCTAAACTTCACCCTAAACCTAAGCCTAACCTAAACCCTAAATCTAAACCTAACCCTAAACTATCCCCTCACTCTAGCACTAACTCTAAACCTAACCCTAACCGAAATACCCTAAAACATCAGCTTCACTGAAAACCTAACACTAACCCTCACACGAACCCCTAACCCTTTCCCTAAACCTAACCCTATCCCTAATACTAAGCCTAGCCCTGACTTAAACAGAACCCTTATCCTAAGCCTAAACTTAACCCTAACCTTAACTCTATACTAAACCTAACACTAAACCTAACAATAACCCTAAACCTGCCCCTCACCCTAACCCTAAACCCTAGCACTAACTCTAACTGTAAACCTAACCCTTACCCTAACCTAGCCTTTACCGTAAACATAGCCTTAACCCTAACTTTACCCCTACCCTGACCCTAAGCCTATGCCTAACCCTAACACTAATCTGAACCCTAACTCTAACCTTAACCCTAAAACTTACCCTAACCCTCACTATTAACTGAAACTTCACCCTAACTCTAACCCTAACTGTAACTCTAACCCTAACCCTAACACTTACCCTAAACCCTCACCTGAACTGTAAACCTAACCCTAACTCTCACACTAACCCCTAACCCTATCCCCAACCCTAAACCTAATGCTATCCCTAAACTTATCCCTGACCCTAACCCTAAAACAAACAGTAACCCTAATCTAACCCTAACCCTAACATTAACCTAAACTTAACCCTACCCTAACCATAAACCTAAACCTAACACCCTAAACCTAACCTCTACCACTAACTATAAACCTACGACTAATCCTAACTCTTATCCTAACCCTCACCCTTAACGTAAACTTCACACTAACCCTAAACCTACCCCTAACCTTAAACATACCCCCTAATCCTAACCCGAACCCTAAAACTAACCTTAACACTAACCTGAACACAAACCCAAACTGTAGCCCTAACCCTAAAAATAACCCTCACCCTATCCTAAACTTCATCCAAACCCTAACCCTAACCTTAACCCTAAACCTACACCAAACCCAAAACCTAACCCTAAACCTAACTCCGACCATAACGCTAGTCCACAAGAACCCTGAACCTAACCCATAGAATAGCCCTGAACCTTACCCTAAACCTAATCCTAACCCTAACCTCGACCCTAAATAGAGCACTAACTCTAACCCTAAACCTGAACCTAAACCTAAATCTTACCCGACACCTAACCCTAATCCTAAACCTAACACTAACTCTAACTCTAACACTAATCATAATACTTACCCTAAACCCTCACCTTAACCCTAAAACTAACCGTAACCCTCACCCTAACTCCTAACCGTATCCCCAACCCTAACCCTAATGCTATCCCTAAACCTAACCCTAACACTAACCTGCACCCCTAAGCCCTAAAAATAACCCTAACCCTAACCCAAACCCTAACCCCTAACACCAAAGTCTAACCCAAACCTTAACCCTAAATTTCACCCTAACCCTAACACTAACCCTAAACCTAATCATAAACCTAACCCTAACCCTAAACCAAACCTAACCATGACCAAAACCACAATGCCTAACCAGAATCCTCACCCAAACCCTAACCCTAAACTACACCTCTATCCCCTAACACCTTACCATAACCATAATCCTAACCCTCCCCAACCCTCCCCCTAAACCTAACCCTCACCCCAACCACAATGCCTAACACAAACCGGAACCCTAACCCTAAGCGTAACACTAAACTTAACCCTGACCCAAAATCTAACCCTAACCCTAAAACTAAACAGAACCCGTAAACTTAACCCTCAACATAACTTTAACACTAACCTGAAAACTAACCTAAACCTTAGCCATAACACTAACCCTAACCCTCATCCTATTTTAAACTTCAGGCTATCCCTAACCTAAAGCAAACCCTACCTATAAGCCTAACCCTACCCCTAAACCTAACCCTAACCTTAACCTTGGCGCACCTGGAACCCTAAACCGAACCCTTAAAATAACTCTGACCCTAACCCTCAACCTAAACCTAATACTAATCCTAACCCTGACCCTAACCCTAACCTTACCTTAACCCTAACTTTAACCCTACCATAAACTTAAACCTAATCCTAACTCTAACCCTAACCCTAACCGTAACACACAAAACCCTCACCTTAACTGTAAACGTAACTCTAAATCTTACCCTAACCCTAAACTTAACCCTAAATATAACCCTACCCTACACCTAACTGAAACACTAACCCCAACCCTAAGTCTAACACTAATCCTTAGCCTAAACCTGACCTTTACCCTAAACCTAACCCTAACCACTTTCCCTAACTCTAACCCTAACCGTAACCCTACCCCACACCCTAACCCTAACCCTAACCCTAAACTGAACCCTCACCCTTAACCAAATTTCACCCGAACCATAACCCTAAAGCTTCCCTAACTTCATTCAAACCCTAATCCTAACCAAAACTGAAACTAACCCAACACCTAACTCTAACCGTAACACTAATCCTAAACCTAACCCTAACCCTGACCTTAACCTGAACCCTGAACCGTAACCCTAACTCTCACACTTAACATAAACTTCGTCCTAACCCTAACACTAAACATAACACTAAATCTCCTCCTAACCCTGACCCTAACCCTAATCCTAACCATAAACCTAAACCTAACCCGAAACTTAACCCTAACCCTGACCCTAACTCTTACTCTAAGCCTAATCCTAACGCTAAAACTTACCCTAAACTCTCAGGTTAAATGAAAACCTAGCACTAGCCCTCACCGTAACTTCTAAACCTCACCTCAACCCTTAACCTAACCCTATCTCTAACGTTAACCTAGCCCTAAACCTAACCATGACTTAACCCTAACACTTACCCTAACCCTAACCCTCAATCTAACCTTAACCCTATACCTAATCCTAACATTAACCCTAACCCCTAAACCCTAACCCTAACTCTAAGCTCAAACCTAAACCTTAACTTCAACTTCACCCTTATCCTAACCCTAAACCGAACCCTGACCCTAAACCTAACCCTAAACCTGACCCTAACCTTAACCCAAACACCTAACCCTAACGCTAACTCTAACACTCATCCTTAACCTAAACTTCACCCTAAACCTAAGCCTAACCTAAACCCTAAATCTAAACCTAACCCTAAACTATCCCCTCACTCTAGCACTAACTCTAAACCTAACCCTAACCGAAATACCCTAAAACATCAGCTTCACTGAAAACCTAACACTAACCCTCACACGAACCCCTAACCCTTTCCCTAAACCTAACCCTATCCCTAATACTAAGCCTAGCCCTGACTTAAACAGAACCCTTATCCTAAGCCTAAACTTAACCCTAACCTTAACTCTATACTAAACCTAACACTAAACCTAACAATAACCCTAAACCTGCCCCTCACCCTAACCCTAAACCCTAGCACTAACTCTAACTGTAAACCTAACCCTTACCCTAACCTAGCCTTTACCGTAAACATAGCCTTAACCCTAACTTTACCCCTACCCTGACCCTAAGCCTATGCCTAACCCTAACACTAATCTGAACCCTAACTCTAACCTTAACCCTAAAACTTACCCTAACCCTCACTATTAACTGAAACTTCACCCTAACTCTAACCCTAACTGTAACTCTAACCCTAACCCTAACACTTACCCTAAACCCTCACCTGAACTGTAAACCTAACCCTAACTCTCACACTAACCCCTAACCCTATCCCCAACCCTAAACCTAATGCTATCCCTAAACTTATCCCTGACCCTAACCCTAAAACAAACAGTAACCCTAATCTAACCCTAACCCTAACATTAACCTAAACTTAACCCTACCCTAACCATAAACCTAAACCTAACACCCTAAACCTAACCTCTACCACTAACTATAAACCTACGACTAATCCTAACTCTTATCCTAACCCTCACCCTTAACGTAAACTTCACACTAACCCTAAACCTACCCCTAACCTTAAACATACCCCCTAATCCTAACCCGAACCCTAAAACTAACCTTAACACTAACCTGAACACAAACCCAAACTGTAGCCCTAACCCTAAAAATAACCCTCACCCTATCCTAAACTTCATCCAAACCCTAACCCTAACCTTAACCCTAAACCTACACCAAACCCAAAACCTAACCCTAAACCTAACTCCGACCATAACGCTAGTCCACAAGAACCCTGAACCTAACCCATAGAATAGCCCTGAACCTTACCCTAAACCTAATCCTAACCCTAACCTCGACCCTAAATAGAGCACTAACTCTAACCCTAAACCTGAACCTAAACCTAAATCTTACCCGACACCTAACCCTAATCCTAAGCCTAACACTAACTCTAACTCTAACACTAATCATAATACTTACCCTAAACCCTCACCTTAACTCTAAAACTAACCGTAACCCTCACCCTAACTCCTAACCGTATCCCCAACCCTAACCCTAATGCTATCCCTAAACCTAACCCTAACACTAACCTGCACCCCTAAGCCCTAAAAATAACCCTAACCCTAACCCAAACCCTAACCCCTAACACCAAAGTCTAACCCAAACCTTAACCCTAAATTTCACCCTAACCCTAACACTAACCCTAAACCTAATCATAAACCTAACCCTAACCCTAAACCAAACCTAACCATGACCAAAACCACAATGCCTAACCAGAATCCTCACCCAAACCCTAACCCTAAACTACACCTCTATCCCCTAACACCTTACCATAACCATAATCCTAACCCTCCCCAACCCTCCCCCTAAACCTAACCCTCAGCCCAACCACAATGCCTAACACAAACCGGAACCCTAACCCTAAGCGTAACACTAAACTTAACCCTGACCTAAAATCTAACCCTAACCCTAAAACTAAACAGAACCCGTAAACTTAACCCTCAACATAACTTTAACACTAACCTGAAAACTAACCTAAACCTTAGCCATAACACTAACCCTAACCCTCATCCTATTTTAAACTTCAGGCTATCCCTAACCTAAAGCAAACCCTACCTATAAGCCTGACCCTACCCCTAAACCTAACCCTAACCTTAACCTTGGCGCACCTGGAACCCTAAACCGAACCCTTAAAATAACTCTGACCCTAACCCTCAACCTAAACCTAATACTAATCCTAACCCTGACCCTAACCCTAACCTTACCTTAACCCTAACTTTAACCCTACCATAAACTTAAACCTAATCCTAACTCTAACCCTAACCCTAACCGTAACACACAAAACCCTCACCTTAACTGTAAACGTAACTCTAAATCTTACCCTAACCCTAAACTTAACCCTAAATATAACCCTACCCTACACCTAACTGAAACACTAACCCCAACCCTAAGTCTAACACTAATCCTTAGCCTAAACCTGACCTTTACCCTAAACCTAACCCTAACCACTTTCCCTAACTCTAACCCTAACCGTAACCCTACCCCACACCCTAACCCTAACCCTAACCCTAAACTGAACCCTCACCCTTAACCAAATTTCACCCGAACCATAACCCTAAAGCTTCCCTAACTTCATTCAAACCCTAATCCTAACCAAAACTGAAACTAACCCAACACCTAACTCTAACCGTAACACTAATCCTAAACCTAACCCTAACCCTGACCTTAACCTGAACCCTGAACCGTAACCCTAACTCTCACACTTAACATAAACTTCGTCCTAACCCTAACACTAAACATAACACTAAATCTCCTCCTAACCCTGACCCTAACCCTAATCCTAACCATAAACCTAAACCTAACCCGAAACTTAACCCTAACCCTGACCCTAACTCTTACTCTAAGCCTAATCCTAACGCTAAAACTTACCCTAAACTCTCAGGTTAAATGAAAACCTAGCACTAGCCCTCACCGTAACTTCTAAACCTCACCTCAACCCTTAACCTAACCCTATCTCTAACGTTAACCTAGCCCTAAACCTAACCATGACTTAACCCTAACACTTACCCTAACCCTAACCCTCAATCTAACCTTAACCCTATACCTAATCCTAACATTAACCCTAACCCCTAAACCCTAACCCTAACTCTAAGCTCAAACCTAAACCTTAACTTCAACTTCACCCTTATCCTAACCCTAAACCGAACCCTGACCCTAAACCTAACCCTAAACCTGACCCTAACCTTAACCCAAACACCTAACCCTAACGCTAACTCTAACACTCATCCTTAACCTAAACTTCACCCTAAACCTAAGCCTAACCTAAACCCTAAATCTAAACCTAACCCTAAACTATCCCCTCACTCTAGCACTAACTCTAAACCTAACCCTAACCGAAATACCCTAAAACATCAGCTTCACTGAAAACCTAACACTAACCCTCACACGAACCCCTAACCCTTTCCCTAAACCTAACCCTATCCCTAATACTAAGCCTAGCCCTGACTTAAACAGAACCCTTATCCTAAGCCTAAACTTAACCCTAACCTTAACTCTATACTAAACCTAACACTAAACCTAACAATAACCCTAAACCTGCCCCTCACCCTAACCCTAAACCCTAGCACTAACTCTAACTGTAAACCTAACCCTAACCCTAACCTAGCCTTTACCGTAAACATAGCCTTAACCCTAACTTTACCCCTACCCTGACCCTAAGCCTATGCCTAACCCTAACACTAATCTTAACCCTAACTCTAACCTTAACCCTAAAACTTACCCTAACCCTCACTATTAACTGAAACTTCACCCTAACTCTAACCCTAACTGTAACTCTAACCCTAACCCTAACACTTACCCTAAACCCTCACCTGAACTGTAAACCTAACCCTAACTCTCACACTAACCTCTAACCCTATCCCCAACCCTAAACCTAATGCTATCCCTAAACTTATCCCTGACCCTAACCCTAAAACAAACAGTAACCCTAATCTAACCCTAACCCTAACATTAACCTAAACTTAACCCTACCCTAACCATAAACCTAAACCTAACACCCTAAACCTAACCTCTACCACTAACTATAAACCTACGACTAATCCTAACTCTTATCCTAACCCTCACCCTTAACGTAAACTTCACACTAACCCTAAACCTACCCCTAACCTTAAACATACCCCCTAATCCTAACCCGAACCCTAAAACTAACCTTAACACTAACCTGAACACAAACCCAAACTGTAGCCCTAACCCTAAAAATAACCCTCACCCTATCCTAAACTTCATCCAAACCCTAACCCTAACCTTAACCCTAAACCTACACCAAACCCAAAACCTAACCCTAAACCTAACTCCGACCATAACGCTAGTCCACAAGAACCCTGAACCTAACCCATAGAATAGCCCTGAACCTTACCCTAAACCTAATCCTAACCCTAACCTCGACCCTAAATAGAGCACTAACTCTAACCCTAAACCTGAACCTAAACCTAAATCTTACCCGACACCTAACCCTAATCCTAAACCTAACACTAACTCTAACTCTAACACTAATCATAATACTTACCCTAAACCCTCACCTTAACCCTAAAACTAACCGTAACCCTCACCCTAACTCCTAACCGTATCCCCAACCCTAACCCTAATGCTATCCCTAAACCTAACCCTAACACTAACCTGCACCCCTAAGCCCTAAAAATAACCCTAACCCTAACCCAAACCCTAACCCCTAACACCAAAGTCTAACCCAAACCTTAACCCTAAATTTCACCCTAACCCTAACACTAACCCTAAACCTAATCATAAACCTAACCCTAACCCTAAACCAAACCTAACCATGACCAAAACCACAATGCCTAACCAGAATCCTCACCCAAACCCTAACCCTAAACTACACCTCTATCCCCTAACACCTTACCATAACCATAATCCTAACCCTCCCCAACCCTCCCCCTAAACCTAACCCTCACCCCAACCACAATGCCTAACACAAACCGGAACCCTAACCCTAAGCGTAACACTAAACTTAACCCTGACCCAAAATCTAACCCTAACCCTAAAACTAAACAGAACCCGTAAACTTAACCCTCAACATAACTTTAACACTAACCTGAAAACTAACCTAAACCTTAGCCATAACACTAACCCTAACCCTCATCCTATTTTAAACTTCAGGCTATCCCTAACCTAAAGCAAACCCTACCTATAAGCCTAACCCTACCCCTAAACCTAACCCTAACCTTAACCTTGGCGCACCTGGAACCCTAAACCGAACCCTTAAAATAACTCTGACCCTAACCCTCAACCTAAACCTAATACTAATCCTAACCCTGACCCTAACCCTAACCTTACCTTAACCCTAACTTTAACCCTACCATAAACTTAAACCTAATCCTAACTCTAACCCTAACCCTAACCGTAACACACAAAACCCTCACCTTAACTGTAAACGTAACTCTAAATCTTACCCTAACCCTAAACTTAACCCTAAATATAACCCTACCCTACACCTAACTGAAACACTAACCCCAACCCTAAGTCTAACACTAATCCTTAGCCTAAACCTGACCTTTACCCTAAACCTAACCCTAACCACTTTCCCTAACTCTAACCCTAACCGTAACCCTACCCCACACCCTAACCCTAACCCTAACCCTAAACTGAACCCTCACCCTTAACCAAATTTCACCCGAACCATAACCCTAAAGCTTCCCTAACTTCATTCAAACCCTAATCCTAACCAAAACTGAAACTAACCCAACACCTAACTCTAACCGTAACACTAATCCTAAACCTAACCCTAACCCTGACCTTAACCTGAACCCTGAACCGTAACCCTAACTCTCACACTTAACATAAACTTCGTCCTAACCCTAACACTAAACATAACACTAAATCTCCTCCTAACCCTGACCCTAACCCTAATCCTAACCATAAACCTAAACCTAACCCGAAACTTAACCCTAACCCTGACCCTAACTCTTACTCTAAGCCTAATCCTAACGCTAAAACTTACCCTAAACTCTCAGGTTAAATGAAAACCTAGCACTAGCCCTCACCGTAACTTCTAAACCTCACCTCAACCCTTAACCTAACCCTATCTCTAACGTTAACCTAGCCCTAAACCTAACCATGACTTAACCCTAACACTTACCCTAACCCTAACCCTCAATCTAACCTTAACCCTATACCTAATCCTAACATTAACCCTAACCCCTAAACCCTAACCCTAACTCTAAGCTCAAACCTAAACCTTAACTTCAACTTCACCCTTATCCTAACCCTAAACCGAACCCTGACCCTAAACCTAACCCTAAACCTGACCCTAACCTTAACCCAAACACCTAACCCTAACGCTAACTCTAACACTCATCCTTAACCTAAACTTCACCCTAAACCTAAGCCTAACCTAAACCCTAAATCTAAACCTAACCCTAAACTATCCCCTCACTCTAGCACTAACTCTAAACCTAACCCTAACCGAAATACCCTAAAACATCAGCTTCACTGAAAACCTAACACTAACCCTCACACGAACCCCTAACCCTTTCCCTAAACCTAACCCTATCCCTAATACTAAGCCTAGCCCTGACTTAAACAGAACCCTTATCCTAAGCCTAAACTTAACCCTAACCTTAACTCTATACTAAACCTAACACTAAACCTAACAATAACCCTAAACCTGACCCTCACCCTAACCCTAAACCCTAGCACTAACTCTAACTGTAAACCTAACCCTTACCCTAACCTAGCCTTTACCGTAAACATAGCCTTAACCCTAACTTTACCCCTACCCTGACCCTAAGCCTATGCCTAACCCTAACACTAATCTGAACCCTAACTCTAACCTTAACCCTAAAACTTACCCTAACCCTCACTATTAACTGAAACTTCACCCTAACTCTAACCCTAACTGTAACTCTAACCCTAACCCTAACACTTACCCTAAACCCTCACCTGAACTGTAAACCTAACCCTAACTCTCACACTAACCCCTAACCCTATCCCCAACCCTAAACCTAATGCTATCCCTAAACTTATCCCTGACCCTAACCCTAAAACAAACAGTAACCCTAATCTAACCCTAACCCTAACATTAACCTAAACTTAACCCTACCCTAACCATAAACCTAAACCTAACACCCTAAACCTAACCTCTACCACTAACTATAAACCTACGACTAATCCTAACTCTTATCCTAACCCTCACCCTTAACGTAAACTTCACACTAACCCTAAACCTACCCCTAACCTTAAACATACCCCCTAATCCTAACCCGAACCCTAAAACTAACCTTAACACTAACCTGAACACAAACCCAAACTGTAGCCCTAACCCTAAAAATAACCCTCACCCTATCCTAAACTTCATCCAAACCCTAACCCTAACCTTAACCCTAAACCTACACCAAACCCAAAACCTAACCCTAAACCTAACTCCGACCATAACGCTAGTCCACAAGAACCCTGAACCTAACCCATAGAATAGCCCTGAACCTTACCCTAAACCTAATCCTAACCCTAACCTCGACCCTAAATAGAGCACTAACTCTAACCCTAAACCTGAACCTAAACCTAAATCTTACCCGACACCTAACCCTAATCCTAAGCCTAACACTAACTCTAACTCTAACACTAATCATAATACTTACCCTAAACCCTCACCTTAACTATAAAACTAACCGTAACCCTCACCCTAACTCCTAACCGTATCCCCAACCCTAACCCTAATGCTATCCCTAAACCTAACCCTAACACTAACCTGCACCCCTAAGCCCTAAAAATAACCCTAACCCTAACCCAAACCCTAACCCCTAACACCAAAGTCTAACCCAAACCTTAACCCTAAATTTCACCCTAACCCTAACACTAACCCTAAACCTAATCATAAACCTAACCCTAACCCTAAACCAAACCTAACCATGACCAAAACCACAATGCCTAACCAGAATCCTCACCCAAACCCTAACCCTAAACTACACCTCTATCCCCTAACACCTTACCATAACCATAATCCTAACCCTCCCCAACCCTCCCCCTAAACCTAACCCTCAGCCCAACCACAATGCCTAACACAAACCGGAACCCTAACCCTAAGCGTAACACTAAACTTAACCCTGACCTAAAATCTAACCCTAACCCTAAAACTAAACAGAACCCGTAAACTTAACCCTAAACATAACTTTAACACTAACCTGAAAACTAACCTAAACCTTAGCCATAACACTAACCCTAACCCTCATCCTATTTTAAACTTCAGGCTATCCCTAACCTAAAGCAAACCCTACCTATAAGCCTAACCCTACCCCTAAACCTAACCCTAACCTTAACCTTGGCGCACCTGGAACCCTAAACCGAACCCTTAAAATAACTCTGACCCTAACCCTCAACCTAAACCTAATACTAATCCTAACCCTGACCCTAACCCTAACCTTACCTTAACCCTAACTTTAACCCTACCATAAACTTAAACCTAATCCTAACTCTAACCCTAACCCTAACCGTAACACACAAAACCCTCACCTTAACTGTAAACGTAACTCTAAATCTTACCCTAACCCTAAACTTAACCCTAAATATAACCCTACCCTAAACCTAACTGAAACACTAACCCCAACCCTAAGTCTAACACTAATCCTTAGCCTAAACTTGACCTTTACCCTAAACCTAACCCTAACCACTTTCCCTAACTCTAACCCTAACCGTAACCCTACCCCACACCCTAACCCTAACCCTAACCCTAAACTGAACCCTCACCCTTAACCAAATTTCACCCGAACCATAACCCTAAAGCTTCCCTAACTTCATTCAAACCCTAATCCTAACCAAAACTAAAACTAACCCAACACCTAACTCTAACCCTAACACTAATCCTAAACCTAACCCTAACCCTGACCTTAACCTGAACCCTGAACCGTAACCCTAACTCTCACACTTAACATAAACTTCGTCCTAACCCTAACACTAAACATAACACTAAATCTCCTCCTAACCCTGACCCTAACCCTAATCCTAACCATAAACCTAAACCTAACCCGAAACTTAACCCTAACCCTGACCCTAACTCTTACTCTAAGCCTAATCCTAACGCTAAAACTTACCCTAAACTCTCAGGTTAAATGAAAACCTAGCACTAGCCCTCACCGTAACTTCTAAACCTCACCTCAACCCTTAACCTAACCCTATCTCTAACGTTAACCTAGCCCTAAACCTAACCATGACTTAACCCTAACACTTACCCTAACCCTAACCCTCAATCTAACCTTAACCCTATACCTAATCCTAACATTAACCCTAACCCCTAAACCCTAACCCTAACTCTAAGCTCAAACCTAAACCTTAACTTCAACTTCACCCTTATCCTAACCCTAAACCGAACCCTGACCCTAAACCTAACCCTAAACCTGACCCTAACCTTAACCCAAACACCTAACCCTAACGCTAACTCTAACACTCATCCTTAACCTAAACTTCACCCTAAACCTAAGCCTAACCTAAACCCTAAATCTAAACCTAACCCTAAACTATCCCCTCACTCTAGCACTAACTCTAAACCTAACCCTAACCGAAATACCCTAAAACATCAGCTTCACTGAAAACCTAACACTAACCCTCACACGAACCCCTAACCCTTTCCCTAAACCTAACCCTATCCCTAATACTAAGCCTAGCCCTGACTTAAACAGAACCCTTATCCTAAGCCTAAACTTAACCCTAACCTTAACTCTATACTAAACCTAACACTAAACCTAACAATAACCCTAAACCTGCCCCTCACCCTAACCCTAAACCCTAGCACTAACTCTAACTGTAAACCTAACCCTAACCCTAACCTAGCCTTTACCGTAAACATAGCCTTAACCCTAACTTTACCCCTACCCTGACCCTAAGCCTATGCCTAACCCTAACACTAATCTGAACCCTAACTCTAACCTTAACCCTAAAACTTACCCTAACCCTCACTATTAACTGAAACTTCACCCTAACTCTAACCCTAACTGTAACTCTAACCCTAACCCTAACACTTACCCTAAACCCTCACCTGAACTGTAAACCTAACCCTAACTCTCACACTAACCTCTAACCGTATCCCCAACCCTAAACCTAATGCTATCCCTAAACTTATCCCTGACCCTAACCCTAAAACAAACAGTAACCCTAATCTAACCCTAACCCTAACATTAACCTAAACTTAACCCTACCCTAACCATAAACCTAAACCTAACACCCTAAACCTAACCTCTACCACTAACTATAAACCTACGACTAATCCTAACTCTTATCCTAACCCTCACCCTTAACGTAAACTTCACACTAACCCTAAACCTACCCCTAACCTTAAACATACCCCCTAATCCTAACCCGAACCCTAAAACTAACCTTAACACTAACCTGAACACAAACCCAAACTGTAGCCCTAACCCTAAAAATAACCCTCACCCTATCCTAAACTTCATCCAAACCCTAACCCTAACCTTAACCCTAAACCTACACCAAACCCAAAACCTAACCCTAAACCTAACTCCGACCATAACGCTAGTCCACAAGAACCCTGAACCTAACCCATAGAATAGCCCTGAACCTTACCCTAAACCTAATCCTAACCCTAACCTCGACCCTAAATAGAGCACTAACTCTAACCCTAAACCTGAACCTAAACCTAAATCTTACCCGACACCTAACCCTAATCCTAAGCCTAACACTGACTCTAACTCTAACACTAATCATAATACTTACCCTAAACCCTCACCTTAACTCTAAAACTAACCGTAACCCTCACCCTAACTCCTAACCGTATCCCCAACCCTAACCCTAATGCTATCCCTAAACCTAACCCTAACACTAACCTGCACCCCTAAGCCCTAAAAATAACCCTAACCCTAACCCAAACCCTAACCCCTAACACCAAAGTCTAACCCAAACCTTAACCCTAAATTTCACCCTAACCCTAACACTAACCCTAAACCTAATCATAAACCTAACCCTAACCCTAAACCAAACCTAACCATGACCCAAACCACAATGCCTAACCAGAATCCTCACCCAAACCCTAACCCTAAACTACACCTCTATCCCCTAACACCTTACCATAACCATAATCCTAACCCTCCCCAACCCTCCCCCTAAACCTAACCCTCAGCCCAACCACAATGCCTAACACAAACCGGAACCCTAACCCTAAGCGTAACACTAAACTTAACCCTGACCTAAAATCTAACCCTAACCCTAAAACTAAACAGAACCCGTAAACTTAACCCTCAACATAACTTTAACACTAACCTGAAAACTAACCTAAACCTTAGCCATAACACTAACCCTAACCCTCATCCTATTTTAAACTTCAGGCTATCCCTAACCTAAAGCAAACCCTACCTATAAGCCTAACCCTACCCCTAAACCTAACCCTAACCTTAACCTTGGCGCACCTGGAACCCTAAACCGAACCCTTAAAATAACTCTGACCCTAACCCTCAACCTAAACCTAATACTAATCCTAACCCTGACCCTAACCCTAACCTTACCTTAACCCTAACTTTAACCCTACCATAAACTTAAACCTAATCCTAACTCTAACCCTAACCCTAACCGTAACACACAAAACCCTCACCTTAACTGTAAACGTAACTCTAAATCTTACCCTAACCCTAAACTTAACCCTAAATATAACCCTACCCTACACCTAACTGAAACACTAACCCCAACCCTAAGTCTAACACTAATCCTTAGCCTAAACCTGACCTTTACCCTAAACCTAACCCTAACCACTTTCCCTAACTCTAACCCTAACCGTAACCCTACCCCACACCCTAACCCTAACCCTAACCCTAAACTGAACCCTCACCCTTAACCAAATTTCACCCGAACCATAACCCTAAAGCTTCCCTAACTTCATTCAAACCCTAATCCTAACCAAAACTGAAACTAACCCAACACCTAACTCTAACCGTAACACTAATCCTAAACCTAACCCTAACCCTGACCTTAACCTGAACCCTGAACCGTAACCCTAACTCTCACACTTAACATAAACTTCGTCCTAACCCTAACACTAAACATAACACTAAATCTCCTCCTAACCCTGACCCTAACCCTAATCCTAACCATAAACCTAAACCTAACCCGAAACTTAACCCTAACCCTGACCCTAACTCTTACTCTAAGCCTAATCCTAACGCTAAAACTTACCCTAAACTCTCAGGTTAAATGAAAACCTAGCACTAGCCCTCGCCGTAACTTCTAAACCTCACCTCAACCCTTAACCTAACCCTATCTCTAACGTTAACCTAGCCCTAAACCTAACCATGACTTAACCCTAACACTTACCCTAACCCTAACCCTCAATCTAACCTTAACCCTATACCTAATCCTAACATTAACCCTAACCCCTAAACCCTAACCCTAACTCTAAGCTCAAACCTAAACCTTAACTTCAACTTCACCCTTATCCTAACCCTAAACCGAACCCTGACCCTAAACCTAACCCTAAACCTGACCCTAACCTTAACCCAAACACCTAACCCTAACGCTAACTCTAACACTCATCCTTAACCTAAACTTCACCCTAAACCTAAGCCTAACCTAAACCCTAAATCTAAACCTAACCCTAAACTATCCCCTCACTCTAGCACTAACTCTAAACCTAACCCTAACCGAAATACCCTAAAACATCAGCTTCACTGAAAACCTAACACTAACCCTCACACGAACCCCTAACCCTTTCCCTAAACCTAACCCTATCCCTAATACTAAGCCTAGCCCTGACTTAAACAGAACCCTTATCCTAAGCCTAAACTTAACCCTAACCTTAACTCTATACTAAACCTAACACTAAACCTAACAATAACCCTAAACCTGCCCCTCACCCTAACCCTAAACCCTAGCACTAACTCTAACTGTAAACCTAACCCTAACCCTAACCTAGCCTTTACCGTAAACATAGCCTTAACCCTAACTTTACCCCTACCCTGACCCTAAGCCTATGCCTAACCCTAACACTAATCTGAACCCTAACTCTAACCTTAACCCTAAAACTTACCCTAACCCTCACTATTAACTGAAACTTCACCCTAACTCTAACCCTAACTGTAACTCTAACCCTAACCCTAACACTTACCCTAAACCCTCACCTGAACTGTAAACCTAACCCTAACTCTCACACTAACCTCTAACCGTATCCCCAACCCTAAACCTAATGCTATCCCTAAACTTATCCCTGACCCTAACCCTAAAACAAACAGTAACCCTAATCTAACCCTAACCCTAACATTAACCTAAACTTAACCCTACCCTAACCATAAACCTAAACCTAACACCCTAAACCTAACCTCTACCACTAACTATAAACCTACGACTAATCCTAACTCTTATCCTAACCCTCACCCTTAACGTAAACTTCACACTAACCCTAAACCTACCCCTAACCTTAAACATACCCCCTAATCCTAACCCGAACCCTAAAACTAACCTTAACACTAACCTGAACACAAACCCAAACTGTAGCCCTAACCCTAAAAATAACCCTCACCCTATCCTAAACTTCAACCAAACCCTAACCCTAACCTTAACCCTAAACCTACACCAAACCCAAAACCTAACCCTAAACCTAACTCCGACCATAACGCTAGTCCACAAGAACCCTGAACCTAACCCATAGAATAGCCCTGAACCTTACCCTAAACCTAATCCTAACCCTAACCTCGACCCTAAATAGAGCACTAACTCTAACCCTAAACCTGAACCTAAACCTAAATCTTACCCGACACCTAACCCTAATCCTAAGCCTAACACTAACTCTAACTCTAACACTAATCATAATACTTACCCTAAACCCTCACCTTAACTCTAAAACTAACCGTAACCCTCACCCTAACTCCTAACCGTATCCCCAACCCTAACCCTAATGCTATCCCTAAACCTAACCCTAACACTAACCTGCACCCCTAAGCCCTAAAAATAACCCTAACCCTAACCCAAACCCTAACCCCTAACACCAAAGTCTAACCCAAACCTTAACCCTAAATTTCACCCTAACCCTAACACTAACCCTAAACCTAATCATAAACCTAACCCTAACCCTAAACCAAACCTAACCATGACCAAAACCACAATGCCTAACCAGAATCCTCACCCAAACCCTAACCCTAAACTACACCTCTATCCCCTAACAACTTACCATAACCATAATCCTAACCCTCCCCAACCCTCCCCCTAAACCTAACCCTCACCCCAACCACAATGCCTAACACAAACCGGAACCCTAACCCTAAGCGTAACACTAAACTTAACCCTGACCTAAAATCTAACCCTAACCCTAAAACTAAACAGAACCCGTAAACTTAACCCTAAACATAACTTTAACACTAACCTGAAAACTAACCTAAACCTTAGCCATAACACTAACCCTAACCCTCATCCTATTTTAAACTTCAGGCTATCCCTAACCTAAAGCAAACCCTACCTATAAGCCTAACCCTACCCCTAAACCTAACCCTAACCTTAACCTTGGCGCACCTGGAACCCTAAACCGAACCCTTAAAATAACTCTGACCCTAACCCTCAACCTAAACCTAATACTAATCCTAACCCTGACCCTAACCCTAACCTTACCTTAACCCTAACTTTAACCCTACCATAAACTTAAACCTAATCCTAACTCTAACCCTAACCCTAACCGTAACACACAAAACCCTCACCTTAACTGTAAACGTAACTCTAAATCTTACCCTAACCCTAAACTTAACCCTAAATATAACCCTACCCTAAACCTAACTGAAACACTAACCCCAACCCTAAGTCTAACACTAATCCTTAGCCTAAACCTGACCTTTACCCTAAACCTAACCCTAACCACTTTCCCTAACTCTAACCCTAACCGTAACCCTACCCCACACCCTAACCCTAACCCTAACCCTAAACTGAACCCTCACCCTTAACCAAATTTCACCCGAACCATAACCCTAAAGCTTCCCTAACTTCATTCAAACCCTAATCCTAACCAAAACTGAAACTAACCCAACACCTAACTCTAACCGTAACACTAATCCTAAACCTAACCCTAACCCTGACCTTAACCTGAACCCTGAACCGTAACCCTAACTCTCACACTTAACATAAACTTCGTCCTAACCCTAACACTAAACATAACACTAAATCTCCTCCTAACCCTGACCCTAACCCTAATCCTAACCATAAACCTAAACCTAACCCGAAACTTAACCCTAACCCTGACCCTAACTCTTACTCTAAGCCTAATCCTAACGCTAAAACTTACCCTAAACTCTCAGGTTAAATGAAAACCTAGCACTAGCCCTCGCCGTAACTTCTAAACCTCACCTCAACCCTTAACCTAACCCTATCTCTAACGTTAACCTAGCCCTAAACCTAACCATGACTTAACCCTAACACTTACCCTAACCCTAACCCTCAATCTAACCTTAACCCTATACCTAATCCTAACATTAACCCTAACCCCTAAACCCTAACCCTAACTCTAAGCTCAAACCTAAACCTTAACTTCAACTTCACCCTTATCCTAACCCTAAACCGAACCCTGACCCTAAACCTAACCCTAAACCTGACCCTAACCTTAACCCAAACACCTAACCCTAACGCTAACTCTAACACTCATCCTTAACCTAAACTTCACCCTAAACCTAAGCCTAACCTAAACCCTAAATCTAAACCTAACCCTAAACTATCCCCTCACTCTAGCACTAACTCTAAACCTAACCCTAACCGAAATACCCTAAAACATCAGCTTCACTGAAAACCTAACACTAACCCTCACACGAACCCCTAACCCTTTCCCTAAACCTAACCCTATCCCTAATACTAAGCCTAGCCCTGACTTAAACAGAACCCTTATCCTAAGCCTAAACTTAACCCTAACCTTAACTCTATACTAAACCTAACACTAAACCTAACAATAACCCTAAACCTGCCCCTCACCCTAACCCTAAACCCTAGCACTAACTCTAACTGTAAACCTAACCCTAACCCTAACCTAGCCTTTACCGTAAACATAGCCTTAACCCTAACTTTACCCCTACCCTGACCCTAAGCCTATGCCTAACCCTAACACTAATCTGAACCCTAACTCTAACCTTAACCCTAAAACTTACCCTAACCCTCACTATTAACTGAAACTTCACCCTAACTCTAACCCTAACTGTAACTCTAACCCTAACCCTAACACTTACCCTAAACCCTCACCTGAACTGTAAACCTAACCCTAACTCTCACACTAACCTCTAACCGTATCCCCAACCCTAAACCTAACGCTATCCCTAAACTTATCCCTGACCCTAACCCTAAAACAAACAGTAACCCTAATCTAACCCTAACCCTAACATTAACCTAAACTTAACCCTACCCTAACCATAAACCTAAACCTAACACCCTAAACCTAACCTCTACCACTAACTATAAACCTACGACTAATCCTAACTCTTATCCTAACCCTCACCCTTAACGTAAACTTCACACTAACCCTAAACCTACCCCTAACCTTAAACATACCCCCTAATCCTAACCCGAACCCTAAAACTAACCTTAACACTAACCTGAACACAAACCCAAACTGTAGCCCTAACCCTAAAAATAACCCTCACCCTATCCTAAACTTCATCCAAACCCTAACCCTAACCTTAACCCTAAACCTACACCAAACCCAAAACCTAACCCTAAACCTAACTCCGACCATAACGCTAGTCCACAAGAACCCTGAACCTAACCCATAGAATAGCCCTGAACCTTACCCTAAACCTAATCCTAACCCTAACCTCGACCCTAAATAGAGCACTAACTCTAACCCTAAACCTGAACCTAAACCTAAATCTTACCCGACACCTAACCCTAATCCTAAGCCTAACACTGACTCTAACTCTAACACTAATCATAATACTTACCCTAAACCCTCACCTTAACTCTAAAACTAACCGTAACCCTCACCCTAACTCCTAACCGTATCCCCAACCCTAACCCTAATGCTATCCCTAAACCTAACCCTAACACTAACCTGCACCCCTAAGCCCTAAAAATAACCCTAACCCTAACCCAAACCCTAACCCCTAACACCAAAGTCTAACCCAAACCTTAACCCTAAATTTCACCCTAACCCTAACACTAACCCTAAACCTAATCATAAACCTAACCCTAACCCTAAACCAAACCTAACCATGACCCAAACCACAATGCCTAACCAGAATCCTCACCCAAACCCTAACCCTAAACTACACCTCTATCCCCTAACACCTTACCATAACCATAATCCTAACCCTCCCCAACCCTCCCCCTAAACCTAACCCTCAGCCCAACCACAATGCCTAACACAAACCGGAACCCTAACCCTAAGCGTAACACTAAACTTAACCCTGACCTAAAATCTAACCCTAACCCTAAAACTAAACAGAACCCGTAAACTTAACCCTCAACATAACTTTAACACTAACCTGAAAACTAACCTAAACCTTAGCCATAACACTAACCCTAACCCTCATCCTATTTTAAACTTCAGGCTATCCCTAACCTAAAGCAAACCCTACCTATAAGCCTAACCCTACCCCTAAACCTAACCCTAACCTTAACCTTGGCGCACCTGGAACCCTAAACCGAACCCTTAAAATAACTCTGACCCTAACCCTCAACCTAAACCTAATACTAATCCTAACCCTGACCCTAACCCTAACCTTACCTTAACCCTAACTTTAACCCTACCATAAACTTAAACCTAATCCTAACTCTAACCCTAACCCTAACCGTAACACACAAAACCCTCACCTTAACTGTAAACGTAACTCTAAATCTTACCCTAACCCTAAACTTAACCCTAAATATAACCCTACCCTACACCTAACTGAAACACTAACCCCAACCCTAAGTCTAACACTAATCCTTAGCCTAAACCTGACCTTTACCCTAAACCTAACCCTAACCACTTTCCCTAACTCTAACCCTAACCGTAACCCTACCCCACACCCTAACCCTAACCCTAACCCTAAACTGAACCCTCACCCTTAACCAAATTTCACCCGAACCATAACCCTAAAGCTTCCCTAACTTCATTCAAACCCTAATCCTAACCAAAACTGAAACTAACCCAACACCTAACTCTAACCGTAACACTAATCCTAAACCTAACCCTAACCCTGACCTTAACCTGAACCCTGAACCGTAACCCTAACTCTCACACTTAACATAAACTTCGTCCTAACCCTAACACTAAACATAACACTAAATCTCCTCCTAACCCTGACCCTAACCCTAATCCTAACCATAAACCTAAACCTAACCCGAAACTTAACCCTAACCCTGACCCTAACTCTTACTCTAAGCCTAATCCTAACGCTAAAACTTACCCTAAACTCTCAGGTTAAATGAAAACCTAGCACTAGCCCTCGCCGTAACTTCTAAACCTCACCTCAACCCTTAACCTAACCCTATCTCTAACGTTAACCTAGCCCTAAACCTAACCATGACTTAACCCTAACACTTACCCTAACCCTAACCCTCAATCTAACCTTAACCCTATACCTAATCCTAACATTAACCCTAACCCCTAAACCCTAACCCTAACTCTAAGCTCAAACCTAAACCTTAACTTCAACTTCACCCTTATCCTAACCCTAAACCGAACCCTGACCCTAAACCTAACCCTAAACCTGACCCTAACCTTAACCCAAACACCTAACCCTAACGCTAACTCTAACACTCATCCTTAACCTAAACTTCACCCTAAACCTAAGCCTAACCTAAACCCTAAATCTAAACCTAACCCTAAACTATCCCCTCACTCTAGCACTAACTCTAAACCTAACCCTAACCGAAATACCCTAAAACATCAGCTTCACTGAAAACCTAACACTAACCCTCACACGAACCCCTAACCCTTTCCCTAAACCTAACCCTATCCCTAATACTAAGCCTAGCCCTGACTTAAACAGAACCCTTATCCTAAGCCTAAACTTAACCCTAACCTTAACTCTATACTAAACCTAACACTAAACCTAACAATAACCCTAAACCTGCCCCTCACCCTAACCCTAAACCCTAGCACTAACTCTAACTGTAAACCTAACCCTAACCCTAACCTAGCCTTTACCGTAAACATAGCCTTAACCCTAACTTTACCCCTACCCTGACCCTAAGCCTATGCCTAACCCTAACACTAATCTGAACCCTAACTCTAACCTTAACCCTAAAACTTACCCTAACCCTCACTATTAACTGAAACTTCACCCTAACTCTAACCCTAACTGTAACTCTAACCCTAACCCTAACACTTACCCTAAACCCTCACCTGAACTGTAAACCTAACCCTAACTCTCACACTAACCTCTAACCGTATCCCCAACCCTAAACCTAACGCTATCCCTAAACTTATCCCTGACCCTAACCCTAAAACAAACAGTAACCCTAATCTAACCCTAACCCTAACATTAACCTAAACTTAACCCTACCCTAACCATAAACCTAAACCTAACACCCTAAACCTAACCTCTACCACTAACTATAAACCTACGACTAATCCTAACTCTTATCCTAACCCTCACCCTTAACGTAAACTTCACACTAACCCTAAACCTACCCCTAACCTTAAACATACCCCCTAATCCTAACCCGAACCCTAAAACTAACCTTAACACTAACCTGAACACAAACCCAAACTGTAGCCCTAACCCTAAAAATAACCCTCACCCTATCCTAAACTTCATCCAAACCCTAACCCTAACCTTAACCCTAAACCTACACCAAACCCAAAACCTAACCCTAAACCTAACTCCGACCATAACGCTAGTCCACAAGAACCCTGAACCTAACCCATAGAATAGCCCTGAACCTTACCCTAAACCTAATCCTAACCCTAACCTCGACCCTAAATAGAGCACTAACTCTAACCCTAAACCTGAACCTAAACCTAAATCTTACCCGACACCTAACCCTAATCCTAAGCCTAACACTGACTCTAACTCTAACACTAATCATAATACTTACCCTAAACCCTCACCTTAACTCTAAAACTAACCGTAACCCTCACCCTAACTCCTAACCGTATCCCCAACCCTAACCCTAATGCTATCCCTAAACCTAACCCTAACACTAACCTGCACCCCTAAGCCCTAAAAATAACCCTAACCCTAACCCAAACCCTAACCCCTAACACCAAAGTCTAACCCAAACCTTAACCCTAAATTTCACCCTAACCCTAACACTAACCCTAAACCTAATCATAAACCTAACCCTAACCCTAAACCAAACCTAACCATGACCCAAACCACAATGCCTAACCAGAATCCTCACCCAAACCCTAACCCTAAACTACACCTCTATCCCCTAACACCTTACCATAACCATAATCCTAACCCTCCCCAACCCTCCCCCTAAACCTAACCCTCAGCCCAACCACAATGCCTAACACAAACCGGAACCCTAACCCTAAGCGTAACACTAAACTTAACCCTGACCTAAAATCTAACCCTAACCCTAAAACTAAACAGAACCCGTAAACTTAACCCTCAACATAACTTTAACACTAACCTGAAAACTAACCTAAACCTTAGCCATAACACTAACCCTAACCCTCATCCTATTTTAAACTTCAGGCTATCCCTAACCTAAAGCAAACCCTACCTATAAGCCTAACCCTACCCCTAAACCTAACCCTAACCTTAACCTTGGCGCACCTGGAACCCTAAACCGAACCCTTAAAATAACTCTGACCCTAACCCTCAACCTAAACCTAATACTAATCCTAACCCTGACCCTAACCCTAACCTTACCTTAACCCTAACTTTAACCCTACCATAAACTTAAACCTAATCCTAACTCTAACCCTAACCCTAACCGTAACACACAAAACCCTCACCTTAACTGTAAACGTAACTCTAAATCTTACCCTAACCCTAAACTTAACCCTAAATATAACCCTACCCTACACCTAACTGAAACACTAACCCCAACCCTAAGTCTAACACTAATCCTTAGCCTAAACCTGACCTTTACCCTAAACCTAACCCTAACCACTTTCCCTAACTCTAACCCTAACCGTAACCCTACCCCACACCCTAACCCTAACCCTAACCCTAAACTGAACCCTCACCCTTAACCAAATTTCACCCGAACCATAACCCTAAAGCTTCCCTAACTTCATTCAAACCCTAATCCTAACCAAAACTGAAACTAACCCAACACCTAACTCTAACCGTAACACTAATCCTAAACCTAACCCTAACCCTGACCTTAACCTGAACCCTGAACCGTAACCCTAACTCTCACACTTAACATAAACTTCGTCCTAACCCTAACACTAAACATAACACTAAATCTCCTCCTAACCCTGACCCTAACCCTAATCCTAACCATAAACCTAAACCTAACCCGAAACTTAACCCTAACCCTGACCCTAACTCTTACTCTAAGCCTAATCCTAACGCTAAAACTTACCCTAAACTCTCAGGTTAAATGAAAACCTAGCACTAGCCCTCGCCGTAACTTCTAAACCTCACCTCAACCCTTAACCTAACCCTATCTCTAACGTTAACCTAGCCCTAAACCTAACCATGACTTAACCCTAACACTTACCCTAACCCTAACCCTCAATCTAACCTTAACCCTATACCTAATCCTAACATTAACCCTAACCCCTAAACCCTAACCCTAACTCTAAGCTCAAACCTAAACCTTAACTTCAACTTCACCCTTATCCTAACCCTAAACCGAACCCTGACCCTAAACCTAACCCTAAACCTGACCCTAACCTTAACCCAAACACCTAACCCTAACGCTAACTCTAACACTCATCCTTAACCTAAACTTCACCCTAAACCTAAGCCTAACCTAAACCCTAAATCTAAACCTAACCCTAAACTATCCCCTCACTCTAGCACTAACTCTAAACCTAACCCTAACCGAAATACCCTAAAACATCAGCTTCACTGAAAACCTAACACTAACCCTCACACGAACCCCTAACCCTTTCCCTAAACCTAACCCTATCCCTAATACTAAGCCTAGCCCTGACTTAAACAGAACCCTTATCCTAAGCCTAAACTTAACCCTAACCTTAACTCTATACTAAACCTAACACTAAACCTAACAATAACCCTAAACCTGCCCCTCACCCTAACCCTAAACCCTAGCACTAACTCTAACTGTAAACCTAACCCTAACCCTAACCTAGCCTTTACCGTAAACATAGCCTTAACCCTAACTTTACCCCTACCCTGACCCTAAGCCTATGCCTAACCCTAACACTAATCTGAACCCTAACTCTAACCTTAACCCTAAAACTTACCCTAACCCTCACTATTAACTGAAACTTCACCCTAACTCTAACCCTAACTGTAACTCTAACCCTAACCCTAACACTTACCCTAAACCCTCACCTGAACTGTAAACCTAACCCTAACTCTCACACTAACCTCTAACCGTATCCCCAACCCTAAACCTAATGCTATCCCTAAACTTATCCCTGACCCTAACCCTAAAACAAACAGTAACCCTAATCTAACCCTAACCCTAACATTAACCTAAACTTAACCCTACCCTAACCATAAACCTAAACCTAACACCCTAAACCTAACCTCTACCACTAACTATAAACCTACGACTAATCCTAACTCTTATCCTAACCCTCACCCTTAACGTAAACTTCACACTAACCCTAAACCTACCCCTAACCTTAAACATACCCCCTAATCCTAACCCGAACCCTAAAACTAACCTTAACACTAACCTGAACACAAACCCAAACTGTAGCCCTAACCCTAAAAATAACCCTCACCCTATCCTAAACTTCAACCAAACCCTAACCCTAACCTTAACCCTAAACCTACACCAAACCCAAAACCTAACCCTAAACCTAACTCCGACCATAACGCTAGTCCACAAGAACCCTGAACCTAACCCATAGAATAGCCCTGAACCTTACCCTAAACCTAATCCTAACCCTAACCTCGACCCTAAATAGAGCACTAACTCTAACCCTAAACCTGAACCTAAACCTAAATCTTACCCGACACCTAACCCTAATCCTAAGCCTAACACTGACTCTAACTCTAACACTAATCATAATACTTACCCTAAACCCTCACCTTAACTCTAAAACTAACCGTAACCCTCACCCTAACTCCTAACCGTATCCCCAACCCTAACCCTAATGCTATCCCTAAACCTAACCCTAACACTAACCTGCACCCCTAAGCCCTAAAAATAACCCTAACCCTAACCCAAACCCTAACCCCTAACACCAAAGTCTAACCCAAACCTTAACCCTAAATTTCACCCTAACCCTAACACTAACCCTAAACCTAATCATAAACCTAACCCTAACCCTAAACCAAACCTAACCATGACCCAAACCACAATGCCTAACCAGAATCCTCACCCAAACCCTAACCCTAAACTACACCTCTATCCCCTAACACCTTACCATAACCATAATCCTAACCCTCCCCAACCCTCCCCCTAAACCTAACCCTCAGCCCAACCACAATGCCTAACACAAACCGGAACCCTAACCCTAAGCGTAACACTAAACTTAACCCTGACCTAAAATCTAACCCTAACCCTAAAACTAAACAGAACCCGTAAACTTAACCCTCAACATAACTTTAACACTAACCTGAAAACTAACCTAAACCTTAGCCATAACACTAACCCTAACCCTCATCCTATTTTAAACTTCAGGCTATCCCTAACCTAAAGCAAACCCTACCTATAAGCCTAACCCTACCCCTAAACCTAACCCTAACCTTAACCTTGGCGCACCTGGAACCCTAAACCGAACCCTTAAAATAACTCTGACCCTAACCCTCAACCTAAACCTAATACTAATCCTAACCCTGACCCTAACCCTAACCTTACCTTAACCCTAACTTTAACCCTACCATAAACTTAAACCTAATCCTAACTCTAACCCTAACCCTAACCGTAACACACAAAACCCTCACCTTAACTGTAAACGTAACTCTAAATCTTACCCTAACCCTAAACTTAACCCTAAATATAACCCTACCCTACACCTAACTGAAACACTAACCCCAACCCTAAGTCTAACACTAATCCTTAGCCTAAACCTGACCTTTACCCTAAACCTAACCCTAACCACTTTCCCTAACTCTAACCCTAACCGTAACCCTACCCCACACCCTAACCCTAACCCTAACCCTAAACTGAACCCTCACCCTTAACCAAATTTCACCCGAACCATAACCCTAAAGCTTCCCTAACTTCATTCAAACCCTAATCCTAACCAAAACTGAAACTAACCCAACACCTAACTCTAACCGTAACACTAATCCTAAACCTAACCCTAACCCTGACCTTAACCTGAACCCTGAACCGTAACCCTAACTCTCACACTTAACATAAACTTCGTCCTAACCCTAACACTAAACATAACACTAAATCTCCTCCTAACCCTGACCCTAACCCTAATCCTAACCATAAACCTAAACCTAACCCGAAACTTAACCCTAACCCTGACCCTAACTCTTACTCTAAGCCTAATCCTAACGCTAAAACTTACCCTAAACTCTCAGGTTAAATGAAAACCTAGCACTAGCCCTCGCCGTAACTTCTAAACCTCACCTCAACCCTTAACCTAACCCTATCTCTAACGTTAACCTAGCCCTAAACCTAACCATGACTTAACCCTAACACTTACCCTAACCCTAACCCTCAATCTAACCTTAACCCTATACCTAATCCTAACATTAACCCTAACCCCTAAACCCTAACCCTAACTCTAAGCTCAAACCTAAACCTTAACTTCAACTTCACCCTTATCCTAACCCTAAACCGAACCCTGACCCTAAACCTAACCCTAAACCTGACCCTAACCTTAACCCAAACACCTAACCCTAACGCTAACTCTAACACTCATCCTTAACCTAAACTTCACCCTAAACCTAAGCCTAACCTAAACCCTAAATCTAAACCTAACCCTAAACTATCCCCTCACTCTAGCACTAACTCTAAACCTAACCCTAACCGAAATACCCTAAAACATCAGCTTCACTGAAAACCTAACACTAACCCTCACACGAACCCCTAACCCTTTCCCTAAACCTAACCCTATCCCTAATACTAAGCCTAGCCCTGACTTAAACAGAACCCTTATCCTAAGCCTAAACTTAACCCTAACCTTAACTCTATACTAAACCTAACACTAAACCTAACAATAACCCTAAACCTGCCCCTCACCCTAACCCTAAACCCTAGCACTAACTCTAACTGTAAACCTAACCCTAACCCTAACCTAGCCTTTACCGTAAACATAGCCTTAACCCTAACTTTACCCCTACCCTGACCCTAAGCCTATGCCTAACCCTAACACTAATCTGAACCCTAACTCTAACCTTAACCCTAAAACTTACCCTAACCCTCACTATTAACTGAAACTTCACCCTAACTCTAACCCTAACTGTAACTCTAACCCTAACCCTAACACTTACCCTAAACCCTCACCTGAACTGTAAACCTAACCCTAACTCTCACACTAACCTCTAACCGTATCCCCAACCCTAAACCTAATGCTATCCCTAAACTTATCCCTGACCCTAACCCTAAAACAAACAGTAACCCTAATCTAACCCTAACCCTAACATTAACCTAAACTTAACCCTACCCTAACCATAAACCTAAACCTAACACCCTAAACCTAACCTCTACCACTAACTATAAACCTACGACTAATCCTAACTCTTATCCTAACCCTCACCCTTAACGTAAACTTCACACTAACCCTAAACCTACCCCTAACCTTAAACATACCCCCTAATCCTAACCCGAACCCTAAAACTAACCTTAACACTAACCTGAACACAAACCCAAACTGTAGCCCTAACCCTAAAAATAACCCTCACCCTATCCTAAACTTCAACCAAACCCTAACCCTAACCTTAACCCTAAACCTACACCAAACCCAAAACCTAACCCTAAACCTAACTCCGACCATAACGCTAGTCCACAAGAACCCTGAACCTAACCCATAGAATAGCCCTGAACCTTACCCTAAACCTAATCCTAACCCTAACCTCGACCCTAAATAGAGCACTAACTCTAACCCTAAACCTGAACCTAAACCTAAATCTTACCCGACACCTAACCCTAATCCTAAGCCTAACACTGACTCTAACTCTAACACTAATCATAATACTTACCCTAAACCCTCACCTTAACTCTAAAACTAACCGTAACCCTCACCCTAACTCCTAACCGTATCCCCAACCCTAACCCTAATGCTATCCCTAAACCTAACCCTAACACTAACCTGCACCCCTAAGCCCTAAAAATAACCCTAACCCTAACCCAAACCCTAACCCCTAACACCAAAGTCTAACCCAAACCTTAACCCTAAATTTCACCCTAACCCTAACACTAACCCTAAACCTAATCATAAACCTAACCCTAACCCTAAACCAAACCTAACCATGACCAAAACCACAATGCCTAACCAGAATCCTCACCCAAACCCTAACCCTAAACTACACCTCTATCCCCTAACACCTTACCATAACCATAATCCTAACCCTCCCCAACCCTCCCCCTAAACCTAACCCTCAGCCCAACCACAATGCCTAACACAAACCGGAACCCTAACCCTAAGCGTAACACTAAACTTAACCCTGACCTAAAATCTAACCCTAACCCTAAAACTAAACAGAACCCGTAAACTTAACCCTAAACATAACTTTAACACTAACCTGAAAACTAACCTAAACCTTAGCCATAACACTAACCCTAACCCTCATCCTATTTTAAACTTCAGGCTATCCCTAACCTAAAGCAAACCCTACCTATAAGCCTAACCCTACCCCTAAACCTAACCCTAACCTTAACCTTGGCGCACCTGGAACCCTAAACCGAACCCTTAAAATAACTCTGACCCTAACCCTCAACCTAAACCTAATACTAATCCTAACCCTGACCCTAACCCTAACCTTACCTTAACCCTAACTTTAACCCTACCATAAACTTAAACCTAATCCTAACTCTAACCCTAACCCTAACCGTAACACACAAAACCCTCACCTTAACTGTAAACGTAACTCTAAATCTTACCCTAACCCTAAACTTAACCCTAAATATAACCCTACCCTAAACCTAACTGAAACACTAACCCCAACCCTAAGTCTAACACTAATCCTTAGCCTAAACCTGACCTTTACCCTAAACCTAACCCTAACCACTTTCCCTAACTCTAACCCTAACCGTAACCCTACCCCACACCCTAACCCTAACCCTAACCCTAAACTGAACCCTCACCCTTAACCAAATTTCACCCGAACCATAACCCTAAAGCTTCCCTAACTTCATTCAAACCCTAATCCTAACCAAAACTGAAACTAACCCAACACCTAACTCTAACCGTAACACTAATCCTAAACCTAACCCTAACCCTGACCTTAACCTGAACCCTGAACCGTAACCCTAACTCTCACACTTAACATAAACTTCGTCCTAACCCTAACACTAAACATAACACTAAATCTCCTCCTAACCCTGACCCTAACCCTAATCCTAACCATAAACCTAAACCTAACCCGAAACTTAACCCTAACCCTGACCCTAACTCTTACTCTAAGCCTAATCCTAACGCTAAAACTTACCCTAAACTCTCAGGTTAAATGAAAACCTAGCACTAGCCCTCGCCGTAACTTCTAAACCTCACCTCAACCCTTAACCTAACCCTATCTCTAACGTTAACCTAGCCCTAAACCTAACCATGACTTAACCCTAACACTTACCCTAACCCTAACCCTCAATCTAACCTTAACCCTATACCTAATCCTAACATTAACCCTAACCCCTAAACCCTAACCCTAACTCTAAGCTCAAACCTAAACCTTAACTTCAACTTCACCCTTATCCTAACCCTAAACCGAACCCTGACCCTAAACCTAACCCTAAACCTGACCCTAACCTTAACCCAAACACCTAACCCTAACGCTAACTCTAACACTCATCCTTAACCTAAACTTCACCCTAAACCTAAGCCTAACCTAAACCCTAAATCTAAACCTAACCCTAAACTATCCCCTCACTCTAGCACTAACTCTAAACCTAACCCTAACCGAAATACCCTAAAACATCAGCTTCACTGAAAACCTAACACTAACCCTCACACGAACCCCTAACCCTTTCCCTAAACCTAACCCTATCCCTAATACTAAGCCTAGCCCTGACTTAAACAGAACCCTTATCCTAAGCCTAAACTTAACCCTAACCTTAACTCTATACTAAACCTAACACTAAACCTAACAATAACCCTAAACCTGCCCCTCACCCTAACCCTAAACCCTAGCACTAACTCTAACTGTAAACCTAACCCTAACCCTAACCTAGCCTTTACCGTAAACATAGCCTTAACCCTAACTTTACCCCTACCCTGACCCTAAGCCTATGCCTAACCCTAACACTAATCTGAACCCTAACTCTAACCTTAACCCTAAAACTTACCCTAACCCTCACTATTAACTGAAACTTCACCCTAACTCTAACCCTAACTGTAACTCTAACCCTAACCCTAACACTTACCCTAAACCCTCACCTGAACTGTAAACCTAACCCTAACTCTCACACTAACCTCTAACCGTATCCCCAACCCTAAACCTAATGCTATCCCTAAACTTATCCCTGACCCTAACCCTAAAACAAACAGTAACCCTAATCTAACCCTAACCCTAACATTAACCTAAACTTAACCCTACCCTAACCATAAACCTAAACCTAACACCCTAAACCTAACCTCTACCACTAACTATAAACCTACGACTAATCCTAACTCTTATCCTAACCCTCACCCTTAACGTAAACTTCACACTAACCCTAAACCTACCCCTAACCTTAAACATACCCCCTAATCCTAACCCGAACCCTAAAACTAACCTTAACACTAACCTGAACACAAACCCAAACTGTAGCCCTAACCCTAAAAATAACCCTCACCCTATCCTAAACTTCAACCAAACCCTAACCCTAACCTTAACCCTAAACCTACACCAAACCCAAAACCTAACCCTAAACCTAACTCCGACCATAACGCTAGTCCACAAGAACCCTGAACCTAACCCATAGAATAGCCCTGAACCTTACCCTAAACCTAATCCTAACCCTAACCTCGACCCTAAATAGAGCACTAACTCTAACCCTAAACCTGAACCTAAACCTAAATCTTACCCGACACCTAACCCTAATCCTAAGCCTAACACTGACTCTAACTCTAACACTAATCATAATACTTACCCTAAACCCTCACCTTAACTCTAAAACTAACCGTAACCCTCACCCTAACTCCTAACCGTATCCCCAACCCTAACCCTAATGCTATCCCTAAACCTAACCCTAACACTAACCTGCACCCCTAAGCCCTAAAAATAACCCTAACCCTAACCCAAACCCTAACCCCTAACACCAAAGTCTAACCCAAACCTTAACCCTAAATTTCACCCTAACCCTAACACTAACCCTAAACCTAATCATAAACCTAACCCTAACCCTAAACCAAACCTAACCATGACCAAAACCACAATGCCTAACCAGAATCCTCACCCAAACCCTAACCCTAAACTACACCTCTATCCCCTAACACCTTACCATAACCATAATCCTAACCCACCCCAACCCTCCCCCTAAACCTAACCCTCAGCCCAACCACAATGCCTAACACAAACCGGAACCCTAACCCTAAGCGTAACACTAAACTTAACCCTGACCTAAAATCTAACCCTAACCCTAAAACTAAACAGAACCCGTAAACTTAACCCTAAACATAACTTTAACACTAACCTGAAAACTAACCTAAACCTTAGCCATAACACTAACCCTAACCCTCATCCTATTTTAAACTTCAGGCTATCCCTAACCTAAAGCAAACCCTACCTATAAGCCTAACCCTACCCCTAAACCTAACCCTAACCTTAACCTTGGCGCACCTGGAACCCTAAACCGAACCCTTAAAATAACTCTGACCCTAACCCTCAACCTAAACCTAATACTAATCCTAACCCTGACCCTAACCCTAACCTTACCTTAACCCTAACTTTAACCCTACCATAAACTTAAACCTAATCCTAACTCTAACCCTAACCCTAACCGTAACACACAAAACCCTCACCTTAACTGTAAACGTAACTCTAAATCTTACCCTAACCCTAAACTTAACCCTAAATATAACCCTACCCTAAACCTAACTGATACACTAACCCCAACCCTAAGTCTAACACTAATCCTTAGCCTAAACCTGACCTTTACCCTAAACCTAACCCTAACCACTTTCCCTAACTCTAACCCTAACCGTAACCCTACCCCACACCCTAACCCTAACCCTAACCCTAAACTGAACCCTCACCCTTAACCAAATTTCACCCGAACCATAACCCTAAAGCTTCCCTAACTTCATTCAAACCCTAATCCTAACCAAAACTGAAACTAACCCAACACCTAACTCTAACCGTAACACTAATCCTAAACCTAACCCTAACCCTGACCTTAACCTGAACCCTGAACCGTAACCCTAACTCTCACACTTAACATAAACTTCGTCCTAACCCTAACACTAAACATAACACTAAATCTCCTCCTAACCCTGACCCTAACCCTAATCCTAACCATAAACCTAAACCTAACCCGAAACTTAACCCTAACCCTGACCCTAACTCTTACTCTAAGCCTAATCCTAACGCTAAAACTTACCCTAAACTCTCAGGTTAAATGAAAACCTAGCACTAGCCCTCACCGTAACTTCTAAACCTCACCTCAACCCTTAACCTAACCCTATCTCTAACGTTAACCTAGCCCTAAACCTAACCATGACTTAACCCTAACACTTACCCTAACCCTAACCCTCAATCTAACCTTAACCCTATACCTAATCCTAACATTAACCCTAACCCCTAAACCCTAACCCTAACTCTAAGCTCAAACCTAAACCTTAACTTCAACTTCACCCTTATCCTAACCCTAAACCGAACCCTGACCCTAAACCTAACCCTAAACCTGACCCTAACCTTAACCCAAACACCTAACCCTAACGCTAACTCTAACACTCATCCTTAACCTAAACTTCACCCTAAACCTAAGCCTAACCTAAACCCTAAATCTAAACCTAACCCTAAACTATCCCCTCACTCTAGCACTAACTCTAAACCTAACCCTAACCGAAATACCCTAAAACATCAGCTTCACTGAAAACCTAACACTAACCCTCACACGAACCCCTAACCCCTTCCCTAAACCTAACCCTATCCCTAATACTAAGCCTAGCCCTGACTTAAACAGAACCCTTATCCTAAGCCTAAACTTAACCCTAACCTTAACTCTATACTAAACCTAACACTAAACCTAACAATAACCCTAAACCTGCCCCTCACCCTAACCCTAAACCCTAGCACTAACTCTAACTGTAAACCTAACCCTAACCCTAACCTAGCCTTTACCGTAAACATAGCCTTAACCCTAACTTTACCCCTACCCTGACCCTAAGCCTATGCCTAACCCTAACACTAATCTGAACCCTAACTCTAACCTTAACCCTAAAACTTACCCTAACCCTCACTATTAACTGAAACTTCACCCTAACTCTAACCCTAACTGTAACTCTAACCCTAACCCTAACACTTACCCTAAACCCTCACCTGAACTGTAAACCTAACCCTAACTCTCACACTAACCCCTAACCGTATCCCCAACCCTAAACCTAACGCTATCCCTAAACTTATCCCTGACCCTAACCCTAAAACAAACAGTAACCCTAATCTAACCCTAACCCTAACATTAACCTAAACTTAACCCTACCCTAACCATAAACCTAAACCTAACACCCTAAACCTAACCTCTACCACTAACTATAAACCTACGACTAATCCTAACTCTTATCCTAACCCTCACCCTTAACGTAAACTTCACACTAACCCTAAACCTACCCCTAACCTTAAACATACCCCCTAATCCTAACCCGAACCCTAAAACTAACCTTAACACTAACCTGAACACAAACCCAAACTGTAGCCCTAACCCTAAAAATAACCCTCACCCTATCCTAAACTTCATCCAAACCCTAACCCTAACCTTAACCCTAAACCTACACCAAACCCAAAACCTAACCCTAAACCTAACTCCGACCATAACGCTAGTCCACAAGAACCCTGAACCTAACCCATAGAATAGCCCTGAACCTTACCCTAAACCTAATCCTAACCCTAACCTCGACCCTAAATAGAGCACTAACTCTAACCCTAAACCTGAACCTAAACCTAAATCTTACCCGACACCTAACCCTAATCCTAAGCCTAACACTGACTCTAACTCTAACACTAATCATAATACTTACCCTAAACCCTCACCTTAACTCTAAAACTAACCGTAACCCTCACCCTAACTCCTAACCGTATCCCCAACCCTAACCCTAATGCTATCCCTAAACCTAACCCTAACACTAACCTGCACCCCTAAGCCCTAAAAATAACCCTAACCCTAACCCAAACCCTAACCCCTAACACCAAAGTCTAACCCAAACCTTAACCCTAAATTTCACCCTAACCCTAACACTAACCCTAAACCTAATCATAAACCTAACCCTAACCCTAAACCAAACCTAACCATGACCCAAACCACAATGCCTAACCAGAATCCTCACCCAAACCCTAACCCTAAACTACACCTCTATCCCCTAACACCTTACCATAACCATAATCCTAACCCTCCCCAACCCTCCCCCTAAACCTAACCCTCAGCCCAACCACAATGCCTAACACAAACCGGAACCCTAACCCTAAGCGTAACACTAAACTTAACCCTGACCTAAAATCTAACCCTAACCCTAAAACTAAACAGAACCCGTAAACTTAACCCTCAACATAACTTTAACACTAACCTGAAAACTAACCTAAACCTTAGCCATAACACTAACCCTAACCCTCATCCTATTTTAAACTTCAGGCTATCCCTAACCTAAAGCAAACCCTACCTATAAGCCTAACCCTACCCCTAAACCTAACCCTAACCTTAACCTTGGCGCACCTGGAACCCTAAACCGAACCCTTAAAATAACTCTGACCCTAACCCTCAACCTAAACCTAATACTAATCCTAACCCTGACCCTAACCCTAACCTTACCTTAACCCTAACTTTAACCCTACCATAAACTTAAACCTAATCCTAACTCTAACCCTAACCCTAACCGTAACACACAAAACCCTCACCTTAACTGTAAACGTAACTCTAAATCTTACCCTAACCCTAAACTTAACCCTAAATATAACCCTACCCTAAACCTAACTGAAACACTAACCCCAACCCTAAGTCTAACACTAATCCTTAGCCTAAACCTGACCTTTACCCTAAACCTAACCCTAACCACTTTCCCTAACTCTAACCCTAACCGTAACCCTACCCCACACCCTAACCCTAACCCTAACCCTAAACTGAACCCTCACCCTTAACCAAATTTCACCCGAACCATAACCCTAAAGCTTCCCTAACTTCATTCAAACCCTAATCCTAACCAAAACTGAAACTAACCCAACACCTAACTCTAACCGTAACACTAATCCTAAACCTAACCCTAACCCTGACCTTAACCTGAACCCTGAACCGTAACCCTAACTCTCACACTTAACATAAACTTCGTCCTAACCCTAACACTAAACATAACACTAAATCTCCTCCTAACCCTGACCCTAACCCTAATCCTAACCATAAACCTAAACCTAACCCGAAACTTAACCCTAACCCTGACCCTAACTCTTACTCTAAGCCTAATCCTAACGCTAAAACTTACCCTAAACTCTCAGGTTAAATGAAAACCTAGCACTAGCCCTCGCCGTAACTTCTAAACCTCACCTCAACCCTTAACCTAACCCTATCTCTAACGTTAACCTAGCCCTAAACCTAACCATGACTTAACCCTAACACTTACCCTAACCCTAACCCTCAATCTAACCTTAACCCTATACCTAATCCTAACATTAACCCTAACCCCTAAACCCTAACCCTAACTCTAAGCTCAAACCTAAACCTTAACTTCAACTTCACCCTTATCCTAACCCTAAACCGAACCCTGACCCTAAACCTAACCCTAAACCTGACCCTAACCTTAACCCAAACACCTAACCCTAACGCTAACTCTAACACTCATCCTTAACCTAAACTTCACCCTAAACCTAAGCCTAACCTAAACCCTAAATCTAAACCTAACCCTAAACTATCCCCTCACTCTAGCACTAACTCTAAACCTAACCCTAACCGAAATACCCTAAAACATCAGCTTCACTGAAAACCTAACACTAACCCTCACACGAACCCCTAACCCTTTCCCTAAACCTAACCCTATCCCTAATACTAAGCCTAGCCCTGACTTAAACAGAACCCTTATCCTAAGCCTAAACTTAACCCTAACCTTAACTCTATACTAAACCTAACACTAAACCTAACAATAACCCTAAACCTGCCCCTCACCCTAACCCTAAACCCTAGCACTAACTCTAACTGTAAACCTAACCCTAACCCTAACCTAGCCTTTACCGTAAACATAGCCTTAACCCTAACTTTACCCCTACCCTGACCCTAAGCCTATGCCTAACCCTAACACTAATCTGAACCCTAACTCTAACCTTAACCCTAAAACTTACCCTAACCCTCACTATTAACTGAAACTTCACCCTAACTCTAACCCTAACTGTAACTCTAACCCTAACCCTAACACTTACCCTAAACCCTCACCTGAACTGTAAACCTAACCCTAACTCTCACACTAACCTCTAACCGTATCCCCAACCCTAAACCTAATGCTATCCCTAAACTTATCCCTGACCCTAACCCTAAAACAAACAGTAACCCTAATCTAACCCTAACCCTAACATTAACCTAAACTTAACCCTACCCTAACCATAAACCTAAACCTAACACCCTAAACCTAACCTCTACCACTAACTATAAACCTACGACTAATCCTAACTCTTATCCTAACCCTCACCCTTAACGTAAACTTCACACTAACCCTAAACCTACCCCTAACCTTAAACATACCCCCTAATCCTAACCCGAACCCTAAAACTAACCTTAACACTAACCTGAACACAAACCCAAACTGTAGCCCTAACCCTAAAAATAACCCTCACCCTATCCTAAACTTCAACCAAACCCTAACCCTAACCTTAACCCTAAACCTACACCAAACCCAAAACCTAACCCTAAACCTAACTCCGACCATAACGCTAGTCCACAAGAACCCTGAACCTAACCCATAGAATAGCCCTGAACCTTACCCTAAACCTAATCCTAACCCTAACCTCGACCCTAAATAGAGCACTAACTCTAACCCTAAACCTGAACCTAAACCTAAATCTTACCCGACACCTAACCCTAATCCTAAGCCTAACACTGACTCTAACTCTAACACTAATCATAATACTTACCCTAAACCCTCACCTTAACTCTAAAACTAACCGTAACCCTCACCCTAACTCCTAACCGTATCCCCAACCCTAACCCTAATGCTATCCCTAAACCTAACCCTAACACTAACCTGCACCCCTAAGCCCTAAAAATAACCCTAACCCTAACCCAAACCCTAACCCCTAGCACCAAAGTCTAACCCAAACCTTAACCCTAAATTTCACCCTAACCCTAACACTAACCCTAAACCTAATCATAAACCTAACCCTAACCCTAAACCAAACCTAACCATGACCCAAACCACAATGCCTAACCAGAATCCTCACCCAAACCCTAACCCTAAACTACACCTCTATCCCCTAACACCTTACCATAACCATAATCCTAACCCTCCCCAACCCTCCCCCTAAACCTAACCCTCAGCCCAACCACAATGCCTAACACAAACCGGAACCCTAACCCTAAGCGTAACACTAAACTTAACCCTGACCTAAAATCTAACCCTAACCCTAAAACTAAACAGAACCCGTAAACTTAACCCTCAACATAACTTTAACACTAACCTGAAAACTAACCTAAACCTTAGCCATAACACTAACCCTAACCCTCATCCTATTTTAAACTTCAGGCTATCCCTAACCTAAAGCAAACCCTACCTATAAGCCTAACCCTACCCCTAAACCTAACCCTAACCTTAACCTTGGCGCACCTGGAACCCTAAACCGAACCCTTAAAATAACTCTGACCCTAACCCTCAACCTAAACCTAATACTAATCCTAACCCTGACCCTAACCCTAACCTTACCTTAACCCTAACTTTAACCCTACCATAAACTTAAACCTAATCCTAACTCTAACCCTAACCCTAACCGTAACACACAAAACCCTCACCTTAACTGTAAACGTAACTCTAAATCTTACCCTAACCCTAAACTTAACCCTAAATATAACCCTACCCTACACCTAACTGAAACACTAACCCCAACCCTAAGTCTAACACTAATCCTTAGCCTAAACCTGACCTTTACCCTAAACCTAACCCTAACCACTTTCCCTAACTCTAACCCTAACCGTAACCCTACCCCACACCCTAACCCTAACCCTAACCCTAAACTGAACCCTCACCCTTAACCAAATTTCACCCGAACCATAACCCTAAAGCTTCCCTAACTTCATTCAAACCCTAATCCTAACCAAAACTGAAACTAACCCAACACCTAACTCTAACCGTAACACTAATCCTAAACCTAACCCTAACCCTGACCTTAACCTGAACCCTGAACCGTAACCCTAACTCTCACACTTAACATAAACTTCGTCCTAACCCTAACACTAAACATAACACTAAATCTCCTCCTAACCCTGACCCTAACCCTAATCCTAACCATAAACCTAAACCTAACCCGAAACTTAACCCTAACCCTGACCCTAACTCTTACTCTAAGCCTAATCCTAACGCTAAAACTTACCCTAAACTCTCAGGTTAAATGAAAACCTAGCACTAGCCCTCGCCGTAACTTCTAAACCTCACCTCAACCCTTAACCTAACCCTATCTCTAACGTTAACCTAGCCCTAAACCTAACCATGACTTAACCCTAACACTTACCCTAACCCTAACCCTCAATCTAACCTTAACCCTATACCTAATCCTAACATTAACCCTAACCCCTAAACCCTAACCCTAACTCTAAGCTCAAACCTAAACCTTAACTTCAACTTCACCCTTATCCTAACCCTAAACCGAACCCTGACCCTAAACCTAACCCTAAACCTGACCCTAACCTTAACCCAAACACCTAACCCTAACGCTAACTCTAACACTCATCCTTAACCTAAACTTCACCCTAAACCTAAGCCTAACCTAAACCCTAAATCTAAACCTAACCCTAAACTATCCCCTCACTCTAGCACTAACTCTAAACCTAACCCTAACCGAAATACCCTAAAACATCAGCTTCACTGAAAACCTAACACTAACCCTCACACGAACCCCTAACCCTTTCCCTAAACCTAACCCTATCCCTAATACTAAGCCTAGCCCTGACTTAAACAGAACCCTTATCCTAAGCCTAAACTTAACCCTAACCTTAACTCTATACTAAACCTAACACTAAACCTAACAATAACCCTAAACCTGCCCCTCACCCTAACCCTAAACCCTAGCACTAACTCTAACTGTAAACCTAACCCTAACCCTAACCTAGCCTTTACCGTAAACATAGCCTTAACCCTAACTTTACCCCTACCCTGACCCTAAGCCTATGCCTAACCCTAACACTAATCTGAACCCTAACTCTAACCTTAACCCTAAAACTTACCCTAACCCTCACTATTAACTGAAACTTCACCCTAACTCTAACCCTAACTGTAACTCTAACCCTAACCCTAACACTTACCCTAAACCCTCACCTGAACTGTAAACCTAACCCTAACTCTCACACTAACCTCTAACCGTATCCCCAACCCTAAACCTAATGCTATCCCTAAACTTATCCCTGACCCTAACCCTAAAACAAACAGTAACCCTAATCTAACCCTAACCCTAACATTAACCTAAACTTAACCCTACCCTAACCATAAACCTAAACCTAACACCCTAAACCTAACCTCTACCACTAACTATAAACCTACGACTAATCCTAACTCTTATCCTAACCCTCACCCTTAACGTAAACTTCACACTAACCCTAAACCTACCCCTAACCTTAAACATACCCCCTAATCCTAACCCGAACCCTAAAACTAACCTTAACACTAACCTGAACACAAACCCAAACTGTAGCCCTAACCCTAAAAATAACCCTCACCCTATCCTAAACTTCAACCAAACCCTAACCCTAACCTTAACCCTAAACCTACACCAAACCCAAAACCTAACCCTAAACCTAACTCCGACCATAACGCTAGTCCACAAGGACCCTGAACCTAACCCATAGAATAGCCCTGAACCTTACCCTAAACCTAATCCTAACCCTAACCTCGACCCTAAATAGAGCACTAACTCTAACCCTAAACCTGAACCTAAACCTAAATCTTACCCGACACCTAACCCTAATCCTAAGCCTAACACTGACTCTAACTCTAACACTAATCATAATACTTACCCTAAACCCTCACCTTAACTCTAAAACTAACCGTAACCCTCACCCTAACTCCTAACCGTATCCCCAACCCTAACCCTAATGCTATCCCTAAACCTAACCCTAACACTAACCTGCACCCCTAAGCCCTAAAAATAACCCTAACCCTAACCCAAACCCTAACCCCTAACACCAAAGTCTAACCCAAACCTTAACCCTAAATTTCACCCTAACCCTAACACTAACCCTAAACCTAATCATAAACCTAACCCTAACCCTAAACCAAACCTAACCATGACCAAAACCACAATGCCTAACCAGAATCCTCACCCAAACCCTAACCCTAAACTACACCTCTATCCCCTAACACCTTACCATAACCATAATCCTAACCCTCCCCAACCCTCCCCCTAAACCTAACCCTCAGCCCAACCACAATGCCTAACACAAACCGGAACCCTAACCCTAAGCGTAACACTAAACTTAACCCTGACCTAAAATCTAACCCTAACCCTAAAACTAAACAGAACCCGTAAACTTAACCCTCAACATAACTTTAACACTAACCTGAAAACTAACCTAAACCTTAGCCATAACACTAACCCTAACCCTCATCCTATTTTAAACTTCAGGCTATCCCTAACCTAAAGCAAACCCTACCTATAAGCCTAACCCTACCCCTAAACCTAACCCTAACCTTAACCTTGGCGCACCTGGAACCCTAAACCGAACCCTTAAAATAATTCTGACCCTAACCCTCAACCTAAACCTAATACTAATCCTAACCCTGACCCTAACCCTAACCTTACCTTAACCCTAACTTTAACCCTACCATAAACTTAAACCTAATCCTAACTCTAACCCTAACCCTAACCGTAACACACAAAACCCTCACCTTAACTGTAAACGTAACTCTAAATCTTACCCTAACCCTAAACTTAACCCTAAATATAACCCTACCCTACACCTAACTGAAACACTAACCCCAACCCTAAGTCTAACACTAATCCTTAGCCTAAACCTGACCTTTACCCTAAACCTAACCCTAACCACTTTCCCTAACTCTAACCCTAACCGTAACCCTACCCCACACCCTAACCCTAACCGTAACCCTAAACTGAACCCTCACCCTTAACCAAATTTCACCCGAACCATAACCCTAAAGCTTCCCTAACTTCATTCAAACCCTAATCCTAACCAAAACTGAAACTAACCCAACACCTAACTCTAACCGTAACACTAATCCTAAACCTAACCCTAACCCTGACCTTAACCTGAACCCTGAACCGTAACCCTAACTCTCACACTTAACATAAACTTCGTCCTAACCCTAACACTAAACATAACACTAAATCTCCTCCTAACCCTGACCCTAACCCTAATCCTAACCATAAACCTAAACCTAACCCGAAACTTAACCCTAACCCTGACCCTAACTCTTACTCTAAGCCTAATCCTAACGCTAAAACTTACCCTAAACTCTCAGGTTAAATGAAAACCTAGCACTAGCCCTCGCCATAACTTCTAAACCTCACCTCAACCCTTAACCTAACCCTATCTCTAACGTTAACCTAGCCCTAAACCTAACCATGACTTAACCCTAACACTTACCCTAACCCTAACCCTCAATCTAACCTTAACCCTATACCTAATCCTAACATTAACCCTAACCCCTAAACCCTAACCCTAACTCTAAGCTCAAACCTAAACCTTAACTTCAACTTCACCCTTATCCTAACCCTAAACCGAACCCTGACCCTAAACCTAACCCTAAACCTGACCCTAACCTTAACCCAAACACCTAACCCTAACGCTAACTCTAACACTCATCCTTAACCTAAACTTCACCCTAAACCTAAGCCTAACCTAAACCCTAAATCTAAACCTAACCCTAAACTATCCCCTCACTCTAGCACTAACTCTAAACCTAACCCTAACCGAAATACCCTAAAACATCAGCTTCACTGAAAACCTAACACTAACCCTCACACGAACCCCTAACCCTTTCCCTAAACCTAACCCTATCCCTAATACTAAGCCTAGCCCTGACTTAAACAGAACCCTTATCCTAAGCCTAAACTTAACCCTAACCTTAACTCTATACTAAACCTAACACTAAACCTAACAATAACCCTAAACCTGCCCCTCACCCTAACCCTAAACCCTAGCACTAACTCTAACTGTAAACCTAACCCTAACCCTAACCTAGCCTTTACCGTAAACATAGCCTTAACCCTAACTTTACCCCTACCCTGACCCTAAGCCTATGCCTAACCCTAACACTAATCTGAACCCTAACTCTAACCTTAACCCTAAAACTTACCCTAACCCTCACTATTAACTGAAACTTCACCCTAACTCTAACCCTAACTGTAACTCTAACCCTAACCCTAACACTTACCGTAAACCCTCACCTGAACTGTAAACCTAACCCTAACTCTCACACTAACCTCTAACCCTATCCCCAACCCTAAACCTAATGCTATCCCTAAACTTATCCCTGACCCTAACCCTAAAACAAACAGTAACCCTAATCTAACCCTAACCCTAACATTAACCTAAACTTAACCCTACCCTAACCATAAACCTAAACCTAACACCCTAAACCTAACCTCTACCACTAACTATAAACCTACGACTAATCCTAACTCTTATCCTAACCCTCACCCTTAACGTAAACTTCACACTAACCCTAAACCTACCCCTAACCTTAAACATACCCCCTAATCCTAACCCGAACCCTAAAACTAACCTTAACACTAACCTGAACACAAACCCAAACTGTAGCCCTAACCCTAAAAATAACCCTCACCCTATCCTAAACTTCATCCAAACCCTAACCCTAACCTTAACCCTAAACCTACACCAAACCCAAAACCTAACCCTAAACCTAACTCCGACCATAACGCTAGTCCACAAGAACCCTGAACCTAACCCATAGAATAGCCCTGAACCTTACCCTAAACCTAATCCTAACCCTAACCTCGACCCTAAATAGAGCACTAACTCTAACCCTAAACCTGAACCTAAACCTAAATCTTACCCGACACCTAACCCTAATCCTAAGCCTAACACTAACTCTAACTCTAACACTAATCATAATACTTACCCTAAACCCTCACCTTAACTCTAAAACTAACCGTAACCCTCACCCTAACTCCTAACCGTATCCCCAACCCTAACCCTAATGCTATCCCTAAACCTAACCCTAACACTAACCTGCACCCCTAAGCCCTAAAAATAACCCTAACCCTAACCCAAACCCTAACCCCTAACACCAAAGTCTAACCCAAACCTTAACCCTAAATTTCACCCTAACCCTAACACTAACCCTAAACCTAATCATAAACCTAACCCTAACCCTAAACCAAACCTAACCATGACCAAAACCACAATGCCTAACCAGAATCCTCACCCAAACCCTAACCCTAAACTACACCTCTATCCCCTAACACCTTACCATAACCATAATCCTAACCCTCCCCAACCCTCCCCCTAAACCTAACCCTCACCCCAACCACAATGCCTAACACAAACCGGAACCCTAACCCTAAGCGTAACACTAAACTTAACCCTGACCTAAAATCTAACCCTAACCCTAAAACTAAACAGAACCCGTAAACTTAACCCTAAACATAACTTTAACACTAACCTGAAAACTAACCTAAACCTTAGCCATAACACTAACCCTAACCCTCATCCTATTTTAAACTTCAGGCTATCCCTAACCTAAAGCAAACCCTACCTATAAGCCTAACCCTACCCCTAAACCTAACCCTAACCTTAACCTTGGCGCACCTGGAACCCTAAACCGAACCCTTAAAATAACTCTGACCCTAACCCTCAACCTAAACCTAATACTAATCCTAACCCTGACCCTAACCCTAACCTTACCTTAACCCTAACTTTAACCCTACCATAAACTTAAACCTAATCCTAACTCTAACCCTAACCCTAACCGTAACACACAAAACCCTCACCTTAACTGTAAACGTAACTCTAAATCTTACCCTAACCCTAAACTTAACCCTAAATATAACCCTACCCTAAACCTAACTGAAACACTAACCCCAACCCTAAGTCTAACACTAATCCTTAGCCTAAACCTGACCTTTACCCTAAACCTAACCCTAACCACTTTCCCTAACTCTAACCCTAACCGTAACCCTACCCCACACCCTAACCCTAACCCTAACCCTAAACTGAACCCTCACCCTTAACCAAATTTCACCCGAACCATAACCCTAAAGCTTCCCTAACTTCATTCAAACCCTAATCCTAACCAAAACTGAAACTAACCCAACACCTAACTCTAACCGTAACACTAATCCTAAACCTAACCCTAACCCTGACCTTAACCTGAACCCTGAACCGTAACCCTAACTCTCACACTTAACATAAACTTCGTCCTAACCCTAACACTAAACATAACACTAAATCTCCTCCTAACCCTGACCCTAACCCTAATCCTAACCATAAACTTAAACCTAACCCGAAACTTAACCCTAACCCTGACCCTAACTCTTACTCTAAGCCTAATCCTAACGCTAAAACTTACCCTAAACTCTCAGGTTAAATGAAAACCTAGCACTAGCCCTCACCGTAACTTCTAAACCTCACCTCAACCCTTAACCTAACCCTATCTCTAACGTTAACCTAGCCCTAAACCTAACCATGACTTAACCCTAACACTTACCCTAACCCTAACCCTCAATCTAACCTTAACCCTATACCTAATCCTAACATTAACCCTAACCCCTAAACCCTAACCCTAACTCTAAGCTCAAACCTAAACCTTAACTTCAACTTCACCCTTATCCTAACCCTAAACCGAACCCTGACCCTAAACCTAACCCTAAACCTGACCCTAACCTTAACCCAAACACCTAACCCTAACGCTAACTCTAACACTCATCCTTAACCTAAACTTCACCCTAAACCTAAGCCTAACCTAAACCCTAAATCTAAACCTAACCCTAAACTATCCCCTCACTCTAGCACTAACTCTAAACCTAACCCTAACCGAAATACCCTAAAACATCAGCTTCACTGAAAACCTAACACTAACCCTCACACGAACCCCTAACCCTTTCCCTAAACCTAACCCTATCCCTAATACTAAGCCTAGCCCTGACTTAAACAGAACCCTTATCCTAAGCCTAAACTTAACCCTAACCTTAACTCTATACTAAACCTAACACTAAACCTAACAATAACCCTAAACCTGCCCCTCACCCTAACCCTAAACCCTAGCACTAACTCTAACTGTAAACCTAACCCTAACCCTAACCTAGCCTTTACCGTAAACATAGCCTTAACCCTAACTTTACCCCTACCCTGACCCTAAGCCTATGCCTAACCCTAACACTAATCTTAACCCTAACTCTAACCTTAACCCTAAAACTTACCCTAACCCTCACTATTAACTGAAACTTCACCCTAACTCTAACCCTAACTGTAACTCTAACCCTAACCCTAACACTTACCCTAAACCCTCACCTGAACTGTAAACCTAACCCTAACTCTCACACTAACCTCTAATCGTATCCCCAACCCTAAACCTAATGCTATCCCTAAACTTATCCCTGACCCTAACCCTAAAACAAACAGTAACCCTAATCTAACCCTAACCCTAACATTAACCTAAACTTAACCCTACCCTAACCATAAACCTAAACCTAACACCCTAAACCTAACCTCTACCACTAACTATAAACCTACGACTAATCCTAACTCTTATCCTAACCCTCACCCTTAACGTAAACTTCACACTAACCCTAAACCTACCCCTAACCTTAAACATACCCCCTAATCCTAACCCGAACCCTAAAACTAACCTTAACACTAACCTGAACACAAACCCAAACTGTAGCCCTAACCCTAAAAATAACCCTCACCCTATCCTAAACTTCATCCAAACCCTAACCCTAACCTTAACCCTAAACCTACACCAAACCCAAAACCTAACCCTAAACCTAACTCCGACCATAACGCTAGTCCACAAGAACCCTGAACCTAACCCATAGAATAGCCCTGAACCTTACCCTAAACCTAATCCTAACCCTAACCTCGACCCTAAATAGAGCACTAACTCTAACCCTAAACCTGAACCTAAACCTAAATCTTACCCGACACCTAACCCTAATCCTAAGCCTAACACTAACTCTAACTCTAACACTAATCATAATACTTACCCTAAACCCTCACCTTAACTCTAAAACTAACCGTAACCCTCACCCTAACTCCTAACCGTATCCCCAACCCTAACCCTAATGCTATCCCTAAACCTAACCCTAACACTAACCTGCACCCCTAAGCCCTAAAAATAACCCTAACCCTAACCCAAACCCTAACCCCTAACACCAAAGTCTAACCCAAACCTTAACCCTAAATTTCACCCTAACCCTAACACTAACCCTAAACCTAATCATAAACCTAACCCTAACCCTAAACCAAACCTAACCATGACCAAAACCACAATGCCTAACCAGAATCCTCACCCAAACCCTAACCCTAAACTACACCTCTATCCCCTAACACCTTACCATAACCATAATCCTAACCCTCCCCAACCCTCCCCCTAAACCTAACCCTCAGCCCAACCACAATGCCTAACACAAACCGGAACCCTAACCCTAAGCGTAACACTAAACTTAACCCTGACCTAAAATCTAACCCTAACCCTAAAACTAAACAGAACCCGTAAACTTAACCCTCAACATAACTTTAACACTAACCTGAAAACTAACCTAAACCTTAGCCATAACACTAACCCTAACCCTCATCCTATTTTAAACTTCAGGCTATCCCTAACCTAAAGCAAACCCTACCTATAAGCCTAACCCTACCCCTAAACCTAACCCTAACCTTAACCTTGGCGCACCTGGAACCCTAAACCGAACCCTTAAAATAACTCTGACCCTAACCCTCAACCTAAACCTAATACTAATCCTAACCCTGACCCTAACCCTAACCTTACCTTAACCCTAACTTTAACCCTACCATAAACTTAAACCTAATCCTAACTCTAACCCTAACCCTAACCGTAACACACAAAACCCTCACCTTAACTGTAAACGTAACTCTAAATCTTACCCTAACCCTAAACTTAACCCTAAATATAACCCTACCCTACACCTAACTGAAACACTAACCCCAACCCTAAGTCTAACACTAATCCTTAGCCTAAACCTGACCTTTACCCTAAACCTAACCCTAACCACTTTCCCTAACTCTAACCCTAACCGTAACCCTACCCCACACCCTAACCCTAACCCTAACCCTAAACTGAACCCTCACCCTTAACCAAATTTCACCCGAACCATAACCCTAAAGCTTCCCTAACTTCATTCAAACCCTAATCCTAACCAAAACTGAAACTAACCCAACACCTAACTCTAACCGTAACACTAATCCTAAACCTAACCCTAACCCTGACCTTAACCTGAACCCTGAACCGTAACCCTAACTCTCACACTTAACATAAACTTCGTCCTAACCCTAACACTAAACATAACACTAAATCTCCTCCTAACCCTGACCCTAACCCTAATCCTAACCATAAACCTAAACCTAACCCGAAACTTAACCCTAACCCTGACCCTAACTCTTACTCTAAGCCTAATCCTAACGCTAAAACTTACCCTAAACTCTCAGGTTAAATGAAAACCTAGCACTAGCCCTCACCGTAACTTCTAAACCTCACCTCAACCCTTAACCTAACCCTATCTCTAACGTTAACCTAGCCCTAAACCTAACCATGACTTAACCCTAACACTTACCCTAACCCTAACCCTCAATCTAACCTTAACCCTATACCTAATCCTAACATTAACCCTAACCCCTAAACCCTAACCCTAACTCTAAGCTCAAACCTAAACCTTAACTTCAACTTCACCCTTATCCTAACCCTAAACCGAACCCTGACCCTAAACCTAACCCTAAACCTGACCCTAACCTTAACCCAAACACCTAACCCTAACGCTAACTCTAACACTCATCCTTAACCTAAACTTCACCCTAAACCTAAGCCTAACCTAAACCCTAAATCTAAACCTAACCCTAAACTATCCCCTCACTCTAGCACTAACTCTAAACCTAACCCTAACCGAAATACCCTAAAACATCAGCTTCACTGAAAACCTAACACTAACCCTCACACGAACCCCTAACCCTTTCCCTAAACCTAACCCTATCCCTAATACTAAGCCTAGCCCTGACTTAAACAGAACCCTTATCCTAAGCCTAAACTTAACCCTAACCTTAACTCTATACTAAACCTAACACTAAACCTAACAATAACCCTAAACCTGCCCCTCACCCTAACCCTAAACCCTAGCACTAACTCTAACTGTAAACCTAACCCTAACCCTAACCTAGCCTTTACCGTAAACATAGCCTTAACCCTAACTTTACCCCTACCCTGACCCTAAGCCTATGCCTAACCCTAACACTAATCTGAACCCTAACTCTAACCTTAACCCTAAAACTTACCCTAACCCTCACTATTAACTGAAACTTCACCCTAACTCTAACCCTAACTGTAACTCTAACCCTAACCCTAACACTTACCCTAAACCCTCACCTGAACTGTAAACCTAACCCTAACTCTCACACTAACCTCTAATCGTATCCCCAACCCTAAACCTAATGCTATCCCTAAACTTATCCCTGACCCTAACCCTAAAACAAACAGTAACCCTAATCTAACCCTAACCCTAACATTAACCTAAACTTAACCCTACCCTAACCATAAACCTAAACCTAACACCCTAAACCTAACCTCTACCACTAACTATAAACCTACGACTAATCCTAACTCTTATCCTAACCCTCACCCTTAACGTAAACTTCACACTAACCCTAAACCTACCCCTAACCTTAAACATAACCCCTAATCCTAACCCGAACCCTAAAACTAACCTTAACACTAACCTGAACACAAACCCAAACTGTAGCCCTAACCCTAAAAATAACCCTCACCCTATCCTAAACTTCATCCAAACCCTAACCCTAACCTTAACACCAAACCCAAAACCTAACCCTAAACCTAACTCCGACCATAACGCTAGTCCACAAGAACCCTGAACCTAACCCATAGAATAGCCCTGAACCTTACCCTAAACCTAATCCTAACCCTAACCTCGACCCTAAATAGAGCACTAACTCTAACCCTAAACCTGAACCTAAACCTAAATCTTACCCGACACCTAACCCTAATCCTAAGCCTAACACTGACTCTAACTCTAACACTAATCATAATACTTACCCTAAACCCTCACCTTAACTCTAAAACTAACCGTAACCCTCACCCTAACTCCTAACCGTATCCCCAACCCTAACCCTAATGCTATCCCTAAACCTAACCCTAACACTAACCTGCACCCCTAAGCCCTAAAAATAACCCTAACCCTAACCCAAACCCTAACCCCTAACACCAAAGTCTAACCCAAACCTTAACCCTAAATTTCACCCTAACCCTAACACTAACCCTAAACCTAATCATAAACCTAACCCTAACCCTAAACCAAACCTAACCATGACCAAAACCACAATGCCTAACCAGAATCCTCACCCAAACCCTAACCCTAAACTACACCTCTATCCCCTAACACCTTACCATAACCATAATCCTAACCCTCCCCAACCCTCCCCCTAAACCTAACCCTCAGCCCAACCACAATGCCTAACACAAACCGGAACCCTAACCCTAAGCGTAACACTAAACTTAACCCTGACCTAAAATCTAACCCTAACCCTAAAACTAAACAGAACCCGTAAACTTAACCCTCAACATAACTTTAACACTAACCTGAAAACTAACCTAAACCTTAGCCATAACACTAACCCTAACCCTCATCCTATTTTAAACTTCAGGCTATCCCTAACCTAAAGCAAACCCTACCTATAAGCCTAACCCTACCCCTAAACCTAACCCTAACCTTAACCTTGGCGCACCTGGAACCCTAAACCGAACCCTTAAAATAACTCTGACCCTAACCCTCAACCTAAACCTAATACTAATCCTAACCCTGACCCTAACCCTAACCTTACCTTAACCCTAACTTTAACCCTACCATAAACTTAAACCTAATCCTAACTCTAACCCTAACCCTAACCGTAACACACAAAACCCTCACCTTAACTGTAAACGTAACTCTAAATCTTACCCTAACCCTAAACTTAACCCTAAATATAACCCTACCCTACACCTAACTGAAACACTAACCCCAACCCTAAGTCTAACACTAATCCTTAGCCTAAACCTGACCTTTACCCTAAACCTAACCCTAACCACTTTCCCTAACTCTAACCCTAACCGTAACCCTACCCCACACCCTAACCCTAACCCTAACCCTAAACTGAACCCTCACCCTTAACCAAATTTCACCCGAACCATAACCCTAAAGCTTCCCTAACTTCATTCAAACCCTAATCCTAACCAAAACTGAAACTAACCCAACACCTAACTCTAACCGTAACACTAATCCTAAACCTAACCCTAACCCTGACCTTAACCTGAACCCTGAACCGTAACCCTAACTCTCACACTTAACATAAACTTCGTCCTAACCCTAACACTAAACATAACACTAAATCTCCTCCTAACCCTGACCCTAACCCTAATCCTAACCATAAACCTAAACCTAACCCGAAACTTAACCCTAACCCTGACCCTAACTCTTACTCTAAGCCTAATCCTAACGCTAAAACTTACCCTAAACTCTCAGGTTAAATGAAAACCTAGCACTAGCCCTCACCGTAACTTCTAAACCTCACCTCAACCCTTAACCTAACCCTATCTCTAACGTTAACCTAGCCCTAAACCTAACCATGACTTAACCCTAACACTTACCCTAACCCTAACCCTCAATCTAACCTTAACCCTATACCTAATCCTAACATTAACCCTAACCCCTAAACCCTAACCCTAACTCTAAGCTCAAACCTAAACCTTAACTTCAACTTCACCCTTATCCTAACCCTAAACCGAACCCTGACCCTAAACCTAACCCTAAACCTGACCCTAACCTTAACCCAAACACCTAACCCTAACGCTAACTCTAACACTCATCCTTAACCTAAACTTCACCCTAAACCTAAGCCTAACCTAAACCCTAAATCTAAACCTAACCCTAAACTATCCCCTCACTCTAGCACTAACTCTAAACCTAACCCTAACCGAAATACCCTAAAACATCAGCTTCACTGAAAACCTAACACTAACCCTCACACGAACCCCTAACCCTTTCCCTAAACCTAACCCTATCCCTAATACTAAGCCTAGCCCTGACTTAAACAGAACCCTTATCCTAAGCCTAAACTTAACCCTAACCTTAACTCTATACTAAACCTAACACTAAACCTAACAATAACCCTAAACCTGCCCCTCACCCTAACCCTAAACCCTAGCACTAACTCTAACTGTAAACCTAACCCTAACCCTAACCTAGCCTTTACCGTAAACATAGCCTTAACCCTAACTTTACCCCTACCCTGACCCTAAGCCTATGCCTAACCCTAACACTAATCTGAACCCTAACTCTAACCTTAACCCTAAAACTTACCCTAACCCTCACTATTAACTGAAACTTCACCCTAACTCTAACCCTAACTGTAACTCTAACCCTAACCCTAACACTTACCCTAAACCCTCACCTGAACTGTAAACCTAACCCTAACTCTCACACTAACCCCTAACCCTATCCCCAACCCTAAACCTAACGCTATCCCTAAACTTATCCCTGACCCTAACCCTAAAACAAACAGTAACCCTAATCTAACCCTAACCCTAACATTAACCTAAACTTAACCCTACCCTAACCATAAACCTAAACCTAACACCCTAAACCTAACCTCTACCACTAACTATAAACCTACGACTAATCCTAACTCTTATCCTAACCCTCACCCTTAACGTAAACTTCACACTAACCCTAAACCTACCCCTAACCTTAAACATACCCCCTAATCCTAACCCGAACCCTAAAACTAACCTTAACACTAACCTGAACACAAACCCAAACTGTAGCCCTAACCCTAAAAATAACCCTCACCCTATCCTAAACTTCATCCAAACCCTAACCCTAACCTTAACCCTAAACCTACACCAAACCCAAAACCTAACCCTAAACCTAACTCCGACCATAACGCTAGTCCACAAGAACCCTGAACCTAACCCATAGAATAGCCCTGAACCTTACCCTAACCTAATCCTAACCCTAACCTCGACCCTAAATAGAGCACTAACTCTAACCCTAAACCTGAACCTAAACCTAAATCTTACCCGACACCTAACCCTAATCCTAAGCCTAACACTGACTCTAACTCTAACACTAATCATAATACTTACCCTAAACCCTCACCTTAACTCTAAAACTAACCGTAACCCTCACCCTAACTCCTAACCGTATCCCCAACCCTAACCCTAATGCTATCCCTAAACCTAACCCTAACACTAACCTGCACCCCTAAGCCCTAAAAATAACCCTAACCCTAACCCAAACCCTAACCCCTAACACCAAAGTCTAACCCAAACCTTAACCCTAAATTTCACCCTAACCCTAACACTAACCCTAAACCTAATCATAAACCTAACCCTAACCCTAAACCAAACCTAACCATGACCAAAACCACAATGCCTAACCAGAATCCTCACCCAAACCCTAACCCTAAACTACACCTCTATCCCCTAACACCTTACCATAACCATAATCCTAACCCTCCCCAACCCTCCCCCTAAACCTAACCCTCACCCCAACCACAATGCCTAACACAAACCGGAACCCTAACCCTAAGCGTAACACTAAACTTAACCCTGACCTAAAATCTAACCCTAACCCTAAAACTAAACAGAACCCGTAAACTTAACCCTCAACATAACTTTAACACTAACCTGAAAACTAACCTAAACCTTAGCCATAACACTAACCCTAACCCTCATCCTATTTTAAACTTCAGGCTATCCCTAACCTAAAGCAAACCCTACCTATAAGCCTAACCCTACCCCTAAACCTAACCCTAACCTTAACCTTGGCGCACCTGGAACCCTAAACCGAACCCTTAAAATAACTCTGACCCTAACCCTCAACCTAAACCTAATACTAATCCTAACCCTGACCCTAACCCTAACCTTACCTTAACCCTAACTTTAACCCTACCATAAACTTAAACCTAATCCTAACTCTAACCCTAACCCTAACCGTAACACACAAAACCCTCACCTTAACTGTAAACGTAACTCTAAATCTTACCCTAACCCTAAACTTAACCCTAAATATAACCCTACCCTACACCTAACTGAAACACTAACCCCAACCCTAAGTCTAACACTAATCCTTAGCCTAAACCTGACCTTTACCCTAAACCTAACCCTAACCACTTTCCCTAACTCTAACCCTAACCGTAACCCTACCCCACACCCTAACCCTAACCCTAACCCTAAACTGAACCCTCACCCTTAACCAAATTTCACCCGAACCATAACCCTAAAGCTTCCCTAACTTCATTCAAACCCTAATCCTAACCAAAACTGAAACTAACCCAACACCTAACTCTAACCGTAACACTAATCCTAAACCTAACCCTAACCCTGACCTTAACCTGAACCCTGAACCGTAACCCTAACTCTCACACTTAACATAAACTTCGTCCTAACCCTAACACTAAACATAACACTAAATCTCCTCCTAACCCTGACCCTAACCCTAATCCTAACCATAAACCTAAACCTAACCCGAAACTTAACCCTAACCCTGACCCTAACTCTTACTCTAAGCCTAATCCTAACGCTAAAACTTACCCTAAACTCTCAGGTTAAATGAAAACCTAGCACTAGCCCTCACCGTAACTTCTAAACCTCACCTCAACCCTTAACCTAACCCTATCTCTAACGTTAACCTAGCCCTAAACCTAACCATGACTTAACCCTAACACTTACCCTAACCCTAACCCTCAATCTAACCTTAACCCTATACCTAATCCTAACATTAACCCTAACCCCTAAACCCTAACCCTAACTCTAAGCTCAAACCTAAACCTTAACTTCAACTTCACCCTTATCCTAACCCTAAACCGAACCCTGACCCTAAACCTAACCCTAAACCTGACCCTAACCTTAACCCAAACACCTAACCCTAACGCTAACTCTAACACTCATCCTTAACCTAAACTTCACCCTAAACCTAAGCCTAACCTAAACCCTAAATCTAAACCTAACCCTAAACTATCCCCTCACTCTAGCACTAACTCTAAACCTAACCCTAACCGAAATACCCTAAAACATCAGCTTCACTGAAAACCTAACACTAACCCTCACACGAACCCCTAACCCTTTCCCTAAACCTAACCCTATCCCTAATACTAAGCCTAGCCCTGACTTAAACAGAACCCTTATCCTAAGCCTAAACTTAACCCTAACCTTAACTCTATACTAAACCTAACACTAAACCTAACAATAACCCTAAACCTGCCCCTCACCCTAACCCTAAACCCTAGCACTAACTCTAACTGTAAACCTAACCCTAACCCTAACCTAGCCTTTACCGTAAACATAGCCTTAACCCTAACTTTACCCCTACCCTGACCCTAAGCCTATGCCTAACCCTAACACTAATCTGAACCCTAACTCTAACCTTAACCCTAAAACTTACCCTAACCCTCACTATTAACTGAAACTTCACCCTAACTCTAACCCTAACTGTAACTCTAACCCTAACCCTAACACTTACCCTAAACCCTCACCTGAACTGTAAACCTAACCCTAACTCTCACACTAACCCCTAACCCTATCCCCAACCCTAAACCTAACGCTATCCCTAAACTTATCCCTGACCCTAACCCTAAAACAAACAGTAACCCTAATCTAACCCTAACCCTAACATTAACCTAAACTTAACCCTACCCTAACCATAAACCTAAACCTAACACCCTAAACCTAACCTCTACCACTAACTATAAACCTACGACTAATCCTAACTCTTATCCTAACCCTCACCCTTAACGTAAACTTCACACTAACCCTAAACCTACCCCTAACCTTAAACATACCCCCTAATCCTAACCCGAACCCTAAAACTAACCTTAACACTAACCTGAACACAAACCCAAACTGTAGCCCTAACCCTAAAAATAACCCTCACCCTATCCTAAACTTCATCCAAACCCTAACCCTAACCTTAACCCTAAACCTACACCAAACCCAAAACCTAACCCTAAACCTAACTCCGACCATAACGCTAGTCCACAAGAACCCTGAACCTAACCCATAGAATAGCCCTGAACCTTACCCTAAACCTAATCCTAACCCTAACCTCGACCCTAAATAGAGCACTAACTCTAACCCTAAACCTGAACCTAAACCTAAATCTTACCCTACACCTAACCCTAATCCTAAGCCTAACACTAACTCTAACTCTAACACTAATCATAATACTTACCCTAAACCCTCACCTTAACTCTAAAACTAACCGTAACCCTCACCCTAACTCCTAACCGTATCCCCAACCCTAACCCTAATGCTATCCCTAAACCTAACCCTAACACTAACCTGCACCCCTAAGCCCTAAAAATAACCCTAACCCTAACCCAAACCCTAACCCCTAACACCAAAGTCTAACCCAAACCTTAACCCTAAATTTCACCCTAACCCTAACACTAACCCTAAACCTAATCATAAACCTAACCCTAACCCTAAACCAAACCTAACCATGACCAAAACCACAATGCCTAACCAGAATCCTCACCCAAACCCTAACCCTAAACTACACCTCTATCCCCTAACACCTTACCATAACCATAATCCTAACCCTCCCCAACCCTCCCCCTAAACCTAACCCTCACCCCAACCACAATGCCTAACACAAACCGGAACCCTAACCCTAAGCGTAACACTAAACTTAACCCTGACCTAAAATCTAACCCTAACCCTAAAACTAAACAGAACCCGTAAACTTAACCCTCAACATAACTTTAACACTAACCTGAAAACTAACCTAAACCTTAGCCATAACACTAACCCTAACCCTCATCCTATTTTAAACTTCAGGCTATCCCTAACCTAAAGCAAACCCTACCTATAAGCCTGACCCTACCCCTAAACCTAACCCTAACCTTAACCTTGGCGCACCTGGAACCCTAAACCGAACCCTTAAAATAACTCTGACCCTAACCCTCAACCTAAACCTAATACTAATCCTAACCCTGACCCTAACCCTAACCTTACCTTAACCCTAACTTTAACCCTACCATAAACTTAAACCTAATCCTAACTCTAACCCTAACCCTAACCGTAACACACAAAACCCTCACCTTAACTGTAAACGTAACTCTAAATCTTACCCTAACCCTAAACTTAACCCTAAATATAACCCTACCCTACACCTAACTGAAACACTAACCCCAACCCTAAGTCTAACACTAATCCTTAGCCTAAACCTGACCTTTACCCTAAACCTAACCCTAACCACTTTCCCTAACTCTAACCCTAACCGTAACCCTACCCCACACCCTAACCCTAACCCTAACCCTAAACTGAACCCTCACCCTTAACCAAATTTCACCCGAACCATAACCCTAAAGCTTCCCTAACTTCATTCAAACCCTAATCCTAACCAAAACTGAAACTAACCCAACACCTAACTCTAACCGTAACACTAATCCTAAACCTAACCCTAACCCTGACCTTAACCTGAACCCTGAACCGTAACCCTAACTCTCACACTTAACATAAACTTCGTCCTAACCCTAACACTAAACATAACACTAAATCTCCTCCTAACCCTGACCCTAACCCTAATCCTAACCATAAACCTAAACCTAACCCGAAACTTAACCCTAACCCTGACCCTAACTCTTACTCTAAGCCTAATCCTAACGCTAAAACTTACCCTAAACTCTCAGGTTAAATGAAAACCTAGCACTAGCCCTCACCGTAACTTCTAAACCTCACCTCAACCCTTAACCTAACCCTATCTCTAACGTTAACCTAGCCCTAAACCTAACCATGACTTAACCCTAACACTTACCCTAACCCTAACCCTCAATCTAACCTTAACCCTATACCTAATCCTAACATTAACCCTAACCCCTAAACCCTAACCCTAACTCTAAGCTCAAACCTAAACCTTAACTTCAACTTCACCCTTATCCTAACCCTAAACCGAACCCTGACCCTAAACCTAACCCTAAACCTGACCCTAACCTTAACCCAAACACCTAACCCTAACGCTAACTCTAACACTCATCCTTAACCTAAACTTCACCCTAAACCTAAGCCTAACCTAAACCCTAAATCTAAACCTAACCCTAAACTATCCCCTCACTCTAGCACTAACTCTAAACCTAACCCTAACCGAAATACCCTAAAACATCAGCTTCACTGAAAACCTAACACTAACCCTCACACGAACCCCTAACCCTTTCCCTAAACCTAACCCTATCCCTAATACTAAGCCTAGCCCTGACTTAAACAGAACCCTTATCCTAAGCCTAAACTTAACCCTAACCTTAACTCTATACTAAACCTAACACTAAACCTAACAATAACCCTAAACCTGCCCCTCACCCTAACCCTAAACCCTAGCACTAACTCTAACTGTAAACCTAACCCTAACCCTAACCTAGCCTTTACCGTAAACATAGCCTTAACCCTAACTTTACCCCTACCCTGACCCTAAGCCTATGCCTAACCCTAACACTAATCTGAACCCTAACTCTAACCTTAACCCTAAAACTTACCCTAACCCTCACTATTAACTGAAACTTCACCCTAACTCTAACCCTAACTGTAACTCTAACCCTAACCCTAACACTTACCCTAAACCCTCACCTGAACTGTAAACCTAACCCTAACTCTCACACTAACCCCTAACCCTATCCCCAACCCTAAACCTAACGCTATCCCTAAACTTATCCCTGACCCTAACCCTAAAACAAACAGTAACCCTAATCTAACCCTAACCCTAACATTAACCTAAACTTAACCCTACCCTAACCATAAACCTAAACCTAACACCCTAAACCTAACCTCTACCACTAACTATAAACCTACGACTAATCCTAACTCTTATCCTAACCCTCACCCTTAACGTAAACTTCACACTAACCCTAAACCTACCCCTAACCTTAAACATACCCCCTAATCCTAACCCGAACCCTAAAACTAACCTTAACACTAACCTGAACACAAACCCAAACTGTAGCCCTAACCCTAAAAATAACCCTCACCCTATCCTAAACTTCATCCAAACCCTAACCCTAACCTTAACCCTAAACCTACACCAAACCCAAAACCTAACCCTAAACCTAACTCCGACCATAACGCTAGTCCACAAGAACCCTGAACCTAACCCATAGAATAGCCCTGAACCTTACCCTAAACCTAATCCTAACCCTAACCTCGACCCTAAATAGAGCACTAACTCTAACCCTAAACCTGAACCTAAACCTAAATCTTACCCTACACCTAACCCTAATCCTAAGCCTAACACTAACTCTAACTCTAACACTAATCATAATACTTACCCTAAACCCTCACCTTAACTCTAAAACTAACCGTAACCCTCACCCTAACTCCTAACCGTATCCCCAACCCTAACCCTAATGCTATCCCTAAACCTAACCCTAACACTAACCTGCACCCCTAAGCCCTAAAAATAACCCTAACCCTAACCCAAACCCTAACCCCTAACACCAAAGTCTAACCCAAACCTTAACCCTAAATTTCACCCTAACCCTAACACTAACCCTAAACCTAATCATAAACCTAACCCTAACCCTAAACCAAACCTAACCATGACCAAAACCACAATGCCTAACCAGAATCCTCACCCAAACCCTAACCCTAAACTACACCTCTATCCCCTAACACCTTACCATAACCATAATCCTAACCCTCCCCAACCCTCCCCCTAAACCTAACCCTCACCCCAACCACAATGCCTAACACAAACCGGAACCCTAACCCTAAGCGTAACACTAAACTTAACCCTGACCTAAAATCTAACCCTAACCCTAAAACTAAACAGAACCCGTAAACTTAACCCTCAACATAACTTTAACACTAACCTGAAAACTAACCTAAACCTTAGCCATAACACTAACCCTAACCCTCATCCTATTTTAAACTTCAGGCTATCCCTAACCTAAAGCAAACCCTACCTATAAGCCTAACCCTACCCCTAAACCTAACCCTAACCTTAACCTTGGCGCACCTGGAACCCTAAACCGAACCCTTAAAATAACTCTGACCCTAACCCTCAACCTAAACCTAATACTAATCCTAACCCTGACCCTAACCCTAACCTTACCTTAACCCTAACTTTAACCCTACCATAAACTTAAACCTAATCCTAACTCTAACCCTAACCCTAACCGTAACACACAAAACCCTCACCTTAACTGTAAACGTAACTCTAAATCTTACCCTAACCCTAAACTTAACCCTAAATATAACCCTACCCTACACCTAACTGAAACACTAACCCCAACCCTAAGTCTAACACTAATCCTTAGCCTAAACCTGACCTTTACCCTAAACCTAACCCTAACCACTTTCCCTAACTCTAACCCTAACCGTAACCCTACCCCACACCCTAACCCTAACCCTAACCCTAAACTGAACCCTCACCCTTAACCAAATTTCACCCGAACCATAACCCTAAAGCTTCCCTAACTTCATTCAAACCCTAATCCTAACCAAAACTGAAACTAACCCAACACCTAACTCTAACCGTAACACTAATCCTAAACCTAACCCTAACCCTGACCTTAACCTGAACCCTGAACCGTAACCCTAACTCTCACACTTAACATAAACTTCGTCCTAACCCTAACACTAAACATAACACTAAATCTCCTCCTAACCCTGACCCTAACCCTAATCCTAACCATAAACCTAAACCTAACCCGAAACTTAACCCTAACCCTGACCCTAACTCTTACTCTAAGCCTAATCCTAACGCTAAAACTTACCCTAAACTCTCAGGTTAAATGAAAACCTAGCACTAGCCCTCACCGTAACTTCTAAACCTCACCTCAACCCTTAACCTAACCCTATCTCTAACGTTAACCTAGCCCTAAACCTAACCATGACTTAACCCTAACACTTACCCTAACCCTAACCCTCAATCTAACCTTAACCCTATACCTAATCCTAACATTAACCCTAACCCCTAAACCCTAACCCTAACTCTAAGCTCAAACCTAAACCTTAACTTCAACTTCACCCTTATCCTAACCCTAAACCGAACCCTGACCCTAAACCTAACCCTAAACCTGACCCTAACCTTAACCCAAACACCTAACCCTAACGCTAACTCTAACACTCATCCTTAACCTAAACTTCACCCTAAACCTAAGCCTAACCTAAACCCTAAATCTAAACCTAACCCTAAACTATCCCCTCACTCTAGCACTAACTCTAAACCTAACCCTAACCGAAATACCCTAAAACATCAGCTTCACTGAAAACCTAACACTAACCCTCACACGAACCCCTAACCCTTTCCCTAAACCTAACCCTATCCCTAATACTAAGCCTAGCCCTGACTTAAACAGAACCCTTATCCTAAGCCTAAACTTAACCCTAACCTTAACTCTATACTAAACCTAACACTAAACCTAACAATAACCCTAAACCTGCCCCTCACCCTAACCCTAAACCCTAGCACTAACTCTAACTGTAAACCTAACCCTAACCCTAACCTAGCCTTTACCGTAAACATAGCCTTAACCCTAACTTTACCCCTACCCTGACCCTAAGCCTATGCCTAACCCTAACACTAATCTGAACCCTAACTCTAACCTTAACCCTAAAACTTACCCTAACCCTCACTATTAACTGAAACTTCACCCTAACTCTAACCCTAACTGTAACTCTAACCCTAACCCTAACACTTACCCTAAACCCTCACCTGAACTGTAAACCTAACCCTAACTCTCACACTAACCCCTAACCCTATCCCCAACCCTAAACCTAATGCTATCCCTAAACTTATCCCTGACCCTAACCCTAAAACAAACAGTAACCCTAATCTAACCCTAACCCTAACATTAACCTAAACTTAACCCTACCCTAACCATAAACCTAAACCTAACACCCTAAACCTAACCTCTACCACTAACTATAAACCTACGACTAATCCTAACTCTTATCCTAACCCTCACCCTTAACGTAAACTTCACACTAACCCTAAACCTACCCCTAACCTTAAACATACCCCCTAATCCTAACCCGAACCCTAAAACTAACCTTAACACTAACCTGAACACAAACCCAAACTGTAGCCCTAACCCTAAAAATAACCCTCACCCTATCCTAAACTTCATCCAAACCCTAACCCTAACCTTAACCCTAAACCTACACCAAACCCAAAACCTAACCCTAAACCTAACTCCGACCATAACGCTAGTCCACAAGAACCCTGAACCTAACCCATAGAATAGCCCTGAACCTTACCCTAAACCTAATCCTAACCCTAACCTCGACCCTAAATAGAGCACTAACTCTAACCCTAAACCTGAACCTAAACCTAAATCTTACCCGACACCTAACCCTAATCCTAAGCCTAACACTAACTCTAACTCTAACACTAATCATAATACTTACCCTAAGCCCTCACCTTAACTCTAAAACTAACCGTAACCCTCACCCTAACTCCTAACCGTATCCCCAACCCTAACCCTAATGCTATCCCTAAACCTAACCCTAACACTAACCTGCACCCCTAAGCCCTAAAAATAACCCTAACCCTAACCCAAACCCTAACCCCTAACACCAAAGTCTAACCCAAACCTTAACCCTAAATTTCACCCTAACCCTAACACTAACCCTAAACCTAATCATAAACCTAACCCTAACCCTAAACCAAACCTAACCATGACCCAAACCACAATGCCTAACCAGAATCCTCACCCAAACCCTAACCCTAAACTACACCTCTATCCCCTAACACCTTACCATAACCATAATCCTAACCCTCCCCAACCCTCCCCCTAAACCTAACCCTCAGCCCAACCACAATGCCTAACACAAACCGGAACCCTAACCCTAAGCGTAACACTAAACTTAACCCTGACCTAAAATCTATCCCTAACCCTAAAACTAAACAGAACCCGTAAACTTAACCCTCAACATAACTTTAACACTAACCTGAAAACTAACCTAAACCTTAGCCATAACACTAACCCTAACCCTCATCCTATTTTAAACTTCAGGCTATCCCTAACCTAAAGCAAACCCTACCTATAAGCCTAACCCTACCCCTAAACCTAACCCTAACCTTAACCTTGGCGCACCTGGAACCCTAAACCGAACCCTTAAAATAACTCTGACCCTAACCCTCAACCTAAACCTAATACTAATCCTAACCCTGACCCTAACCCTAACCTTACCTTAACCCTAACTTTAACCCTACCATAAACTTAAACCTAATCCTAACTCTAACCCTAACCCTAACCGTAACACACAAAACCCTCACCTTAACTGTAAACGTAACTCTAAATCTTACCCTAACCCTAAACTTAACCCTAAATATAACCCTACCCTACACCTAACTGAAACACTAACCCCAACCCTAAGTCTAACACTAATCCTTAGCCTAAACCTGACCTTTACCCTAAACCTAACCCTAACCACTTTCCCTAACTCTAACCCTAACCGTAACCCTACCCCACACCCTAACCCTAACCCTAACCCTAAACTGAACCCTCACCCTTAACCAAATTTCACCCGAACCATAACCCTAAAGCTTCCCTAACTTCATTCAAACCCTAATCCTAACCAAAACTGAAACTAACCCAACACCTAACTCTAACCGTAACACTAATCCTAAACCTAACCCTAACCCTGACCTTAACCTGAACCCTGAACCGTAACCCTAACTCTCACACTTAACATAAACTTCGTCCTAACCCTAACACTAAACATAACACTAAATCTCCTCCTAACCCTGACCCTAACCCTAATCCTAACCATAAACCTAAACCTAACCCGAAACTTAACCCTAACCCTGACCCTAACTCTTACTCTAAGCCTAATCCTAACGCTAAAACTTACCCTAAACTCTCAGGTTAAATGAAAACCTAGCACTAGCCCTCACCGTAACTTCTAAACCTCACCTCAACCCTTAACCTAACCCTATCTCTAACGTTAACCTAGCCCTAAACCTAACCATGACTTAACCCTAACACTTACCCTAACCCTAACCCTCAATCTAACCTTAACCCTATACCTAATCCTAACATTAACCCTAACCCCTAAACCCTAACCCTAACTCTAAGCTCAAACCTAAACCTTAACTTCAACTTCACCCTTATCCTAACCCTAAACCGAACCCTGACCCTAAACCTAACCCTAAACCTGACCCTAACCTTAACCCAAACACCTAACCCTAACGCTAACTCTAACACTCATCCTTAACCTAAACTTCACCCTAAACCTAAGCCTAACCTAAACCCTAAATCTAAACCTAACCCTAAACTATCCCCTCACTCTAGCACTAACTCTAAACCTAACCCTAACCGAAATACCCTAAAACATCAGCTTCACTGAAAACCTAACACTAACCCTCACACGAACCCCTAACCCTTTCCCTAAACCTAACCCTATCCCTAATACTAAGCCTAGCCCTGACTTAAACAGAACCCTTATCCTAAGCCTAAACTTAACCCTAACCTTAACTCTATACTAAACCTAACACTAAACCTAACAATAACCCTAAACCTGCCCCTCACCCTAACCCTAAACCCTAGCACTAACTCTAACTGTAAACCTAACCCTAACCCTAACCTAGCCTTTACCGTAAACATAGCCTTAACCCTAACTTTACCCCTACCCTGACCCTAAGCCTATGCCTAACCCTAACACTAATCTGAACCCTAACTCTAACCTTAACCCTAAAACTTACCCTAACCCTCACTATTAACTGAAACTTCACCCTAACTCTAACCCTAACTGTAACTCTAACCCTAACCCTAACACTTACCCTAAACCCTCACCTGAACTGTAAACCTAACCCTAACTCTCACACTAACCCCTAACCCTATCCCCAACCCTAAACCTAACGCTATCCCTAAACTTATCCCTGACCCTAACCCTAAAACAAACAGTAACCCTAATCTAACCCTAACCCTAACATTAACCTAAACTTAACCCTACCCTAACCATAAACCTAAACCTAACACCCTAAACCTAACCTCTACCACTAACTATAAACCTACGACTAATCCTAACTCTTATCCTAACCCTCACCCTTAACGTAAACTTCACACTAACCCTAAACCTACCCCTAACCTTAAACATACCCCCTAATCCTAACCCGAACCCTAAAACTAACCTTAACACTAACCTGAACACAAACCCAAACTGTAGCCCTAACCCTAAAAATAACCCTCACCCTATCCTAAACTTCATCCAAACCCTAACCCTAACCTTAACCCTAAACCTACACCAAACCCAAAACCTAACCCTAAACCTAACTCCGACCATAACGCTAGTCCACAAGAACCCTGAACCTAACCCATAGAATAGCCCTGAACCTTACCCTAAACCTAATCCTAACCCTAACCTCGACCCTAAATAGAGCACTAACTCTAACCCTAAACCTGAACCTAAACCTAAATCTTACCCGACACCTAACCCTAATCCTAAGCCTAACACTGACTCTAACTCTAACACTAATCATAATACTTACCCTAAACCCTCACCTTAACTCTAAAACTAACCGTAACCCTCACCCTAACTCCTAACCGTATCCCCAACCCTAACCCTAATGCTATCCCTAAACCTAACCCTAACACTAACCTGCACCCCTAAGCCCTAAAAATAACCCTAACCCTAACCCAAACCCTAACCCCTAACACCAAAGTCTAACCCAAACCTTAACCCTAAATTTCACCCTAACCCTAACACTAACCCTAAACCTAATCATAAACCTAACCCTAACCCTAAACCAAACCTAACCATGACCCAAACCACAATGCCTAACCAGAATCCTCACCCAAACCCTAACCCTAAACTACACCTCTATCCCCTAACACCTTACCATAACCATAATCCTAACCCTCCCCAACCCTCCCCCTAAACCTAACCCTCAGCCCAACCACAATGCCTAACACAAACCGGAACCCTAACCCTAAGCGTAACACTAAACTTAACCCTGACCTAAAATCTATCCCTAACCCTAAAACTAAACAGAACCCGTAAACTTAACCCTCAACATAACTTTAACACTAACCTGAAAACTAACCTAAACCTTAGCCATAACACTAACCCTAACCCTCATCCTATTTTAAACTTCAGGCTATCCCTAACCTAAAGCAAACCCTACCTATAAGCCTAACCCTACCCCTAAACCTAACCCTAACCTTAACCTTGGCGCACCTGGAACCCTAAACCGAACCCTTAAAATAACTCTGACCCTAACCCTCAACCTAAACCTAATACTAATCCTAACCCTGACCCTAACCCTAACCTTACCTTAACCCTAACTTTAACCCTACCATAAACTTAAACCTAATCCTAACTCTAACCCTAACCCTAACCGTAACACACAAAACCCTCACCTTAACTGTAAACGTAACTCTAAATCTTACCCTAACCCTAAACTTAACCCTAAATATAACCCTACCCTACACCTAACTGAAACACTAACCCCAACCCTAAGTCTAACACTAATCCTTAGCCTAAACCTGACCTTTACCCTAAACCTAACCCTAACCACTTTCCCTAACTCTAACCCTAACCGTAACCCTACCCCACACCCTAACCCTAACCCTAACCCTAAACTGAACCCTCACCCTTAACCAAATTTCACCCGAACCATAACCCTAAAGCTTCCCTAACTTCATTCAAACCCTAATCCTAACCAAAACTGAAACTAACCCAACACCTAACTCTAACCGTAACACTAATCCTAAACCTAACCCTAACCCTGACCTTAACCTGAACCCTGAACCGTAACCCTAACTCTCACACTTAACATAAACTTCGTCCTAACCCTAACACTAAACATAACACTAAATCTCCTCCTAACCCTGACCCTAACCCTAATCCTAACCATAAACCTAAACCTAACCCGAAACTTAACCCTAACCCTGACCCTAACTCTTACTCTAAGCCTAATCCTAACGCTAAAACTTACCCTAAACTCTCAGGTTAAATGAAAACCTAGCACTAGCCCTCACCGTAACTTCTAAACCTCACCTCAACCCTTAACCTAACCCTATCTCTAACGTTAACCTAGCCCTAAACCTAACCATGACTTAACCCTAACACTTACCCTAACCCTAACCCTCAATCTAACCTTAACCCTATACCTAATCCTAACATTAACCCTAACCCCTAAACCCTAACCCTAACTCTAAGCTCAAACCTAAACCTTAACTTCAACTTCACCCTTATCCTAACCCTAAACCGAACCCTGACCCTAAACCTAACCCTAAACCTGACCCTAACCTTAACCCAAACACCTAACCCTAACGCTAACTCTAACACTCATCCTTAACCTAAACTTCACCCTAAACCTAAGCCTAACCTAAACCCTAAATCTAAACCTAACCCTAAACTATCCCCTCACTCTAGCACTAACTCTAAACCTAACCCTAACCGAAATACCCTAAAACATCAGCTTCACTGAAAACCTAACACTAACCCTCACACGAACCCCTAACCCTTTCCCTAAACCTAACCCTATCCCTAATACTAAGCCTAGCCCTGACTTAAACAGAACCCTTATCCTAAGCCTAAACTTAACCCTAACCTTAACTCTATACTAAACCTAACACTAAACCTAACAATAACCCTAAACCTGCCCCTCACCCTAACCCTAAACCCTAGCACTAACTCTAACTGTAAACCTAACCCTAACCCTAACCTAGCCTTTACCGTAAACATAGCCTTAACCCTAAATTTACCCCTACCCTGACCCTAAGCCTATGCCTAACCCTAACACTAATCTGAACCCTAACTCTAACCTTAACCCTAAAACTTACCCTAACCCTCACTATTAACTGAAACTTCACCCTAACTCTAACCCTAACTGTAACTCTAACCCTAACCCTAACACTTACCCTAAACCCTCACCTGAACTGTAAACCTAACCCTAACTCTCACACTAACCCCTAACCCTATCCCCAACCCTAAACCTAACGCTATCCCTAAACTTATCCCTGACCCTAACCCTAAAACAAACAGTAACCCTAATCTAACCCTAACCCTAACATTAACCTAAACTTAACCCTACCCTAACCATAAACCTAAACCTAACACCCTAAACCTAACCTCTACCACTAACTATAAACCTACGACTAATCCTAACTCTTATCCTAACCCTCACCCTTAACGTAAACTTCACACTAACCCTAAACCTACCCCTAACCTTAAACATACCCCCTAATCCTAACCCGAACCCTAAAACTAACCTTAACACTAACCTGAACACAAACCCAAACTGTAGCCCTAACCCTAAAAATAACCCTCACCCTATCCTAAACTTCATCCAAACCCTAACCCTAACCTTAACCCTAAACCTACACCAAACCCAAAACCTAACCCTAAACCTAACTCCGACCATAACGCTAGTCCACAAGAACCCTGAACCTAACCCATAGAATAGCCCTGAACCTTACCCTAAACCTAATCCTAACCCTAACCTCGACCCTAAATAGAGCACTAACTCTAACCCTAAACCTGAACCTAAACCTAAATCTTACCCGACACCTAACCCTAATCCTAAGCCTAACACTAACTCTAACTCTAACACTAATCATAATACTTACCCTAAGCCCTCACCTTAACTCTAAAACTAACCGTAACCCTCACCCTAACTCCTAACCGTATCCCCAACCCTAACCCTAATGCTATCCCTAAACCTAACCCTAACACTAACCTGCACCCCTAAGCCCTAAAAATAACCCTAACCCTAACCCAAACCCTAACCCCTAACACCAAAGTCTAACCCAAACCTTAACCCTAAATTTCACCCTAACCCTAACACTAACCCTAAACCTAATCATAAACCTAACCCTAACCCTAAACCAAACCTAACCATGACCCAAACCACAATGCCTAACCAGAATCCTCACCCAAACCCTAACCCTAAACTACACCTCTATCCCCTAACACCTTACCATAACCATAATCCTAACCCTCCCCAACCCTCCCCCTAAACCTAACCCTCAGCCCAACCACAATGCCTAACACAAACCGGAACCCTAACCCTAAGCGTAACACTAAACTTAACCCTGACCTAAAATCTATCCCTAACCCTAAAACTAAACAGAACCCGTAAACTTAACCCTCAACATAACTTTAACACTAACCTGAAAACTATCCTAAACCTTAGCCATAACACTAACCCTAACCCTCATCCTATTTTAAACTTCAGGCTATCCCTAACCTAAAGCAAACCCTACCTATAAGCCTAACCCTACCCCTAAACCTAACCCTAACCTTAACCTTGGCGCACCTGGAACCCTAAACCGAACCCTTAAAATAACTCTGACCCTAACCCTCAACCTAAACCTAATACTAATCCTAACCCTGACCCTAACCCTAACCTTACCTTAACCCTAACTTTAACCCTACCATAAACTTAAACCTAATCCTAACTCTAACCCTAACCCTAACCGTAACACACAAAACCCTCACCTTAACTGTAAACGTAACTCTAAATCTTACCCTAACCCTAAACTTAACCCTAAATATAACCCTACCCTACACCTAACTGAAACACTAACCCCAACCCTAAGTCTAACACTAATCCTTAGCCTAAACCTGACCTTTACCCTAAACCTAACCCTAACCACTTTCCCTAACTCTAACCCTAACCGTAACCCTACCCCACACCCTAACCCTAACCCTAACCCTAAACTGAACCCTCACCCTTAACCAAATTTCACCCGAACCATAACCCTAAAGCTTCCCTAACTTCATTCAAACCCTATTCCTAACCAAAACTGAAACTAACCCAACACCTAACTCTAACCGTAACACTAATCCTAAACCTAACCCTAACCCTGACCTTAACCTGAACCCTGAACCGTAACCCTAACTCTCACACTTAACATAAACTTCGTCCTAACCCTAACACTAAACATAACACTAAATCTCCTCCCAACCCTGACCCTAACCCTAATCCTAACCATAAACCTAAACCTAACCCGAAACTTAACCCTAACCCTGACCCTAACTCTTACTCTAAGCCTAATCCTAACGCTAAAACTTACCCTAAACTCTCAGGTTAAATGAAAACCTAGCACTAGCCCTCACCGTAACTTCTAAACCTCACCTCAACCCTTAACCTAACCCTATCTCTAACGTTAACCTAGCCCTAAACCTAACCATGACTTAACCCTAACACTTACCCTAACCCTAACCCTCAATCTAACCTTAACCCTATACCTAATCCTAACATTAACCCTAACCCCTAAACCCTAACCCTAACTCTAAGCTCAAACCTAAACCTTAACTTCAACTTCACCCTTATCCTAACCCTAAACCGAACCCTGACCCTAAACCTAACCCTAAACCTGACCCTAACCTTAACCCAAACACCTAACCCTAACGCTAACTCTAACACTCATCCTTAACCTAAACTTCACCCTAAACCTAAGCCTAACCTAAACCCTAAATCTAAACCTAACCCTAAACTATCCCCTCACTCTAGCACTAACTCTAAACCTAACCCTAACCGAAATACCCTAAAACATCAGCTTCACTGAAAACCTAACACTAACCCTCACACGAACCCCTAACCCTTTCCCTAAACCTAACCCTATCCCTAATACTAAGCCTAGCCCTGACTTAAACAGAACCCTTATCCTAAGCCTAAACTTAACCCTAACCTTAACTCTATACTAAACCTAACACTAAACCTAACAATAACCCTAAACCTGCCCCTCACCCTAACCCTAAACCCTAGCACTAACTCTAACTGTAAACCTAACCCTAACCCTAACCTAGCCTTTACCGTAAACATAGCCTTAACCCTAACTTTACCCCTACCCTGACCCTAAGCCTATGCCTAACCCTAACACTAATCTGAACCCTAACTCTAACCTTAACCCTAAAACTTACCCTAACCCTCACTATTAACTGAAACTTCACCCTAACTCTAACCCTAACTGTAACTCTAACCCTAACCCTAACACTTACCCTAAACCCTCACCTGAACTGTAAACCTAACCCTAACTCTCACACTAACCCCTAACCCTATCCCCAACCCTAAACCTAATGCTATCCCTAAACTTATCCCTGACCCTAACCCTAAAACAAACAGTAACCCTAATCTAACCCTAACCCTAACATTAACCTAAACTTAACCCTACCCTAACCATAAACCTAAACCTAACACCCTAAACCTAACCTCTACCACTAACTATAAACCTACGACTAATCCTAACTCTTATCCTAACCCTCACCCTTAACGTAAACTTCACACTAACCCTAAACCTACCCCTAACCTTAAACATACCCCCTAATCCTAACCCGAACCCTAAAACTAACCTTAACACTAACCTGAACACAAACCCAAACTGTAGCCCTAACCCTAAAAATAACCCTCACCCTATCCTAAACTTCATCCAAACCCTAACCCTAACCTTAACCCTAAACCTACACCAAACCCAAAACCTAACCCTAAACCTAACTCCGACCATAACGCTAGTCCACAAGAACCCTGAACCTAACCCATAGAATAGCCCTGAACCTTACCCTAAACCTAATCCTAACCCTAACCTCGACCCTAAATAGAGCACTAACTCTAACCCTAAACCTGAACCTAAACCTAAATCTTACCCGACACCTAACCCTAATCCTAAGCCTAACACTAACTCTAACTCTAACACTAATCATAATACTTACCCTAAACCCTCACCTTAACTCTAAAACTAACCGTAACCCTCACCCTAACTCCTAACCGTATCCCCAACCCTAATCCTAATGCTATCCCTAAACCTAACCCTAACACTAACCTGCACCCCTAAGCCCTAAAAATAACCCTAACCCTAACCCAAACCCTAACCCCTAACACCAAAGTCTAACCCAAACCTTAACCCTAAATTTCACCCTAACCCTAACACTAACCCTAAACCTAATCATAAACCTAACCCTAACCCTAAACCAAACCTAACCATGACCCAAACCACAATGCCTAACCAGAATCCTCACCCAAACCCTAACCCTAAACTACACCTCTATCCCCTAACACCTTACCATAACCATAATCCTAACCCTCCCCAACCCTCCCCCTAAACCTAACCCTCAGCCCAACCACAATGCCTAACACAAACCGGAACCCTAACCCTAAGCGTAACACTAAACTTAACCCTGACCTAAAATCTAACCCTAACCCTAAAACTAAACAGAACCCGTAAACTTAACCCTCAACATAACTTTAACACTAACCTGAAAACTAACCTAAACCTTAGCCATAACACTAACCCTAACCCTCACCCTATTTTAAACTTCAGGCTATCCCTAACCTAAAGCAAACCCTACCTATAAGCCTAACCCTACCCCTAAACCTAACCCTAACCTTAACCTTGGCGCACCTGGAACCCTAAACCGAACCCTTAAAATAACTCTGACCCTAACCCTCAACCTAAACCTAATACTAATCCTAACCCTGACCCTAACCCTAACCTTACCTTAACCCTAACTTTAACCCTACCATAAACTTAAACCTAATCCTAACTCTAACCCTAACCCTAACCGTAACACACAAAACCCTCTCCTTAACTGTAAACGTAACTCTAAATCTTACCCTAACCCTAAACTTAACCCTAAATATAACCCTACCCTACACCTAACTGAAACACTAACCCCAACCCTAAGTCTAACACTAATCCTTAGCCTAAACCTAACCTTTACCCTAAACCTAACCCTAACCACTTTCCGGAACTCTGACCCTAACCCTAACCCTACCACAAACCCTAACCCTAACCCTAAACTGAACTCTCACCCTTAACCAAATTTCACCCGAACCATAACCCTAAAGCTTCCCTAACTTCATTCAAACCCTAATCCTAACCAAAACTAAAACTAACCCAACACCTAACTCTAACCCTAACACTAATCCTAAACCTAACCCTAACCCTGACCTTAACCTGAACCCTAACCCCTAACCCTAACCCTCACACTTAACATGAACTTCATCCTAACCCTAACACTAAACATAACACTAAATCTCCTCCTAACCCTGACCCTAACCCTAATCCTAACCATAAACCTACACCTAACCCGAAACTTAACCCTAACCCTGACCCTAACTCTTACTCTAACCCTAATCCTAACGCTAAAACTTACCCTAAACTCTCAGGTTAATTGAAAACCTAGCACTAGCCCTCACCGTAACTTCTAAACCTAACCTCAACCCTTAACCTAACCCTATCTCTAACGTTAACCTAGCCCTAAACCTAACCATGACTTAACCCTAACACTTACCATAACCCTAACCCTCAATCTAACCTTAACCCTATACCTAATCCTAACATTAACCCTAACCCCTAAACCCTAACCCTAACCCTAAGCTCAAACCTAAACGTTAACTTCAACTTCACCCTTATCCTAACCCTAAACCGAACCCTCACCCTAAACCTAACCCTAAACCTGACCCTAACCTTAACCCAAACACCTAACCCTAACGCTAACTCTAACACTCATCCTTAACCTAAATTTCACCCTAAACCTAAGCCTAACCTAAACCCTAACCTTTACCCTAAACCTTCACCAAACCCAAAACCTAACACTAAACCTAACTCTAACCATAACGCTAGTCCACAAGAACCCTGAGCCTAACCCATACAATAGCCCTGAACCTAACCCTAAACCTAATCCTAATCCTAACCCTAACCCTAACTCTAACGTCGACCCTAAATAGAACACTAAACCTAACCCTAAACCTGAACCTAAACCTAAATCTTTCCCTACACCTAACCCTAATCCTAAACTTAACCCTATCCCTAATACTAAGCCTAGCCCTGACTTAAACAGAACCCTTATCCGAAGCCTAAACTTAACCCTAACCTTAACTTTATACTAAACCTAACACTAAACCTAACAATAACCCTAAACCTGACCCTCACCCTAACCCTAAACCCTAGCACTAACTCTAACTGTAAACCTAACCCTAACCCTAACCTAGCCTTTACCGTAAACATAGCCTTAACCCTAACTTTACCCCTACCCTGACCCTAAGCCTATGCCTAACCCTAACACTAATCTTAACCCTAACTCTAACCTTAACCCTAAACCTTACCCTAACCCTCACTATTAACTGAAACTTCACCCTAACTCTAACCCTAACTGTAACTCTAACCCTAACCATAACACTTACCCTAAACCCTCACCTGAACTGTAAACCTAACCCTAACTCTCGCACTAACCCCTAACCGTATCCCCAACCCTAAACCTAATGCTATCCCTAAACTTATCCCTGACCCTAACCCTAAAACAAACAGTAACCCTAATCTAACCCTAACCCTAACATTAACCTAAACTTAACCCTACCCTAACCATAAACCTAAAGCTAACACCCTAAACCTAACCTCTACCACTAACTATAAACCTACGACTAATCCTAACTCTTATCCTAACCCTCACCCTTAACGTAAACTTCACACTAACCCTAAACCTACCCCTAACCTTAAACATAACCCCTAATCCTAACCCGAACCCTAAAACTAACCTTAACACTACCCTGAACACAAACCCAAACTCTACCCTAACCCTAAAAATAACCCTCACCCTATCCTAAACTTCATCCAAACCCTAACCCTAACCTTAACCCTAAACCTACACCAAACCAAAAACCTAACCCTAAACCTAACTCTAACCATAAGGCTAGTCCACAAGAACCCTGAACCTAACCCATAGAATAGCCCTGAACCTTACCCTAAACCTAATCCTAACCCTAAACTCGACCCTAAATAGAGCACTAACTCTAACCCTAAACCTGAACCTAAACCTAAATCTTACCCTACACCTAACCCTAATCCTAAACCTAACACTAACTCTAACTCTAACACTAATCACAATACCCTAAACCCTCACCTTAACTCTAAAACTAACCATAACCCTCACCCTAACTCCTAACCGTATCCCCAACCCTAACCCTAATGCTATCCCTAAACCTAACTCTAACACTAACCTGCACCCCTAAGCCCTAACAATAACCCTAACCCTAACCCAAACCCTAACCCCTAACACCAAAGTTTAACCCAAACCTTAACCCTAAATTTCACCCTAACCCTAACACTAACCCTAAACCTAATCATAAACCTAACCCTAACCCTAAACCAAACCTAACCATGACCCAAACCACAATGCCTAACCAGAATCCTCACCCAAACCCTAACCCTAAACTACACCTCTATCCCCTAACACCTTACCATAACCATAATCCTAACCCTCTCCAACCCTCTCCCTAAACCTAACCCTCACCCCAACCACAATGCCTAACACAAACCGGAACCCTAACCCTAAGCGTAACACTAAACTTAACCCTGACCTAAAATCTAACCCTAACCCTAGAACTAAACAGAACCCGTAAACTTAACCCGAAACATAACTTTAACACTAACCTGAAAACTAACCTAAACCTTAGCCATAACACTAACCCTAACCCTCACCCTATTTTAAACTTCAGGCTATCCCTAACCTAAAGCAAACCCTACCTATAAGCCTAACCCTACCCCTAAACCTAACCCTAACCTTAACCTTGGCGCACCTGGAACCCTAAACCGAACCCTTAAAATAACTCTGACCCTAACCCTCAACCTAAACCTAATACTAATCCTAACCCTGACCCTAACCCTAACCTTACCTTAACCCTAACTTTAACCGTACCATAAACTTAAACCTAATCCTAACTCTAACCCTAACCCTAACCGTAACACACAAAACCCTCACCTTAACTGTAAACGTAACTCTAAATCTTACCCTAACCCTAAACTTAACCCTAAATATAACCCTACCCTCAACCTAACTGAAACACTAACCCCAACCCTAAGTCTAACACTAATCCTTAGCCTAAACCTAACCTTTACCCTAAACCTAACCCTAACCACTTTCCGGAACTCTGACCCTAACCCTAACCCTACCACAAACCCTAACCCTAACCCTAAACTGAACTCTCACCCTTAACCAAATTTCACCCGAACCATAACCCTAAAGCTTCCCTAACTTCATTCAAACCCTAATCCTAACCAAAACTAAAACTAACCCAACACCTAACTCTAACCCTAACACTAATCCTAAACCTAACCCTAACCCTGACCTTAACCTGAACCCTAACCCCTAACCCTAACCCTCACACTTAACATGAACTTCATCCTAACCCTAACACTAAACATAACACTAAATCTCCTCCTAACCCTGACCCTAACCCTAATCCTAACCATAAACCTACACCTAACCCGAAACTTAACCCTAACCCTGACCCTAACTCTTACTCTAACCCTAATCCTAACGCTAAAACTTACCCTAAACTCTCAGGTTAATTGAAAACCTAGCACTAGCCCTCACCGTAACTTCTAAACCTAACCTCAACCCTTAACCTAACCCTATCTCTAACGTTAACCTAGCCCTAAACCTAACCATGACTTAACCCTAACACTTACCCTAACCCTAACCCTCAATCTAACCTTAACCCTATACCTAATCCTAACATTAACCCTAACCCCTAAACCCTAACCCTAACCCTAAGCTCAAACCTAAACGTTAACTTCAACTTCACCCTTATCCTAACCCTAAACCGAACCCTCACCCTAAACCTAACCCTAAACCTGACCCTAACCTTAACCCAAACACCTAACCCTAACGCTAACTCTAACACTCATCCTTAACCTAAATTTCACCCTAAACCTAAGCCTAACCTAAACCCTAACCTTTACCCTAAACCTTCACCAAACCCAAAACCTAACACTAAACCTAACTCTAACCATAACGCTAGTCCACAAGAACCCTGAGCCTAACCCATACAATAGCCCTGAACCTAACCCTAAACCTAATCCTAATCCTAACCCTAACCCTAACTCTAACATCGACCCTAAATAGAACACTAAACCTAACCCTAAACCTGAACCTAAACCTAAATCTTTCCCTACACCTAACCCTAATCCTAAACTTAACCCTATCCCTAATACTAAGCCTAGCCCTGACTTAAACAGAACCCTTATCCGAAGCCTAAACTTAACCCTAACCTTAACTTTATACTAAACCTAACACTAAACCTAACAATAACCCTAAACCTGACCCTCACCCTAACCCTAAACCCTAGCACTAACTCTAACTGTAAACCTAACCCTAACCCTAACCTAGCCTTTACCGTAAACATAGCCTTAACCCTAACTTTACCCCTACCCTGACCCTAAGCCTATGCCTAACCCTAACACTAATCTTAACCCTAACTCTAACCTTAACCCTAAACCTTACCCTAACCCTCACTATTAACTGAAACTTCACCCTAACTCTAACCCTAACTGTAACTCTAACCCTAACCATAACACTTACCCTAAACCCTCACCTGAACTGTAAACCTAACCCTAACTCTCGCACTAACCCCTAACCGTATCCCCAACCCTAAACCTAATGCTATCCCTAAACTTATCCCTGACCCTAACCCTAAAACAAACAGTAACCCTAATCTAACCCTAACCCTAACATTAACCTAAACTTAACCCTACCCTAACCATAAACCTAAACCTAACACCCTAAACCTAACCTCTACCACTAACTATAAACCTACGACTAATCCTAACTCTTATCCTAACCCTCACCCTTAACGTAAACTTCACACTAACCCTAAACCTACCCCTAACCTTAAACATAACCCCTAATCCTAACCCGAACCCTAAAACTAACCTTAACACTAACCTGAACACAAACCCAAACTCTACCCTAACCCTAAAAATAACCCTCACCCTATCCTAAACTTCATCCAAACCCTAACCCTAACCTTAACCCTAAACCTACACCAAACCAAAAACCTAACCCTAAACCTAACTCTAACCATAAGGCTAGTCCACAAGAACCCTGAACCTAACCCATAGAATAGCCCTGAACCTTACCCTAAACCTAATCCTAACCCTAACCTCGACCCTAAATAGAGCACTAACTCTAACCCTAAACCTGAACCTAAACCTAAATCTTACCCTACACCTAACCCTAATCCTAAACCTAACACTAACTCTAACTCTAACACTAATCATAATACCCTAAACCCTCACCTTCACTCTAAAACTAACCATAACCCTCACCCTAACTCCTAACCGTATCCCCAACCCTAACCCTAATGCTATCCCTAAACCTAACTCTAACACTAACCTGCACCCCTAAGCCCTAACAATAACCCTAACCCTAACCCAAACCCTAACCCCTAACACCAAAGTTTAACCCAAACCTTAACCCTAAATTTCACCCTAACCCTAACACTAACCCTAAACCTAATCATAAACCTAACCCTAACCTAAACCAAACCTAACCATGACCCAAACCACAATGCCTAACCAGAATCCTCACCCAAACCCTAACCCTAAACTACACCTCTATCCCCTAACACCTTACCATAACCATAATCCTAACCCTCCCCAACCCTCACCCTAAACCTAACCCTCACCCCAACCACAATGCCTAACACAAACCAGAACCCTAACCCTAAGCGTAACACTAAACTTAACCCTGACCTAAAATCTAACCCTAACCCTAGAACTAAACAGAACCCGTAAACTTAACCCGAAACATAACTTTAACACTAACCTGAAAACTAACCTAAACCTTAGCCATAACACTAACCCTAACCCTCACCCTATTTTAAACTTCAGGCTATCCCTAACCTAAAGCAAACCCTACCTATAAGCCTAACCCTACCCCTAAACCTAACCCTAACCTTAACCTTGGCGCACCTGGAACCCTAAACCGAACCCTTAAAATAACTCTGACCCTAACCCTCAACCTAAACCTAATACTAATCCTAACCCTGACCCTAACCCTAACCTTACCTTAACCCTAACTTTAACCCTACCATAAACTTAAACCTAATCCTAACTCTAACCCTAACCCTAACCCTAACCGTAACACACAAAACCCTCACCTTAACTGTAAACGTAACTCTAAATCTTACCCTAACCCTAAACTTAACCCTAAATATAACCCTACCCTCAACCTAACTGAAACACTAACCCCAACCCTAAGTCTAACACTAATCCTTAGCCTAAACCTAACCTTTACCCTAAACCTAACCCTAACCACTTTCCGGAACTCTGACCCTAACCCTAACCCTACCACAAACCCTAACCCTAACCCTAAACTGAACTCTCACCCTTAACCAAATTTCACCCGAACCATAACCCTAAAGCTTCCCTAACTTCATTCAAACCCTAATCCTAACCAAAACTAAAACTAACCCAACACCTAACTCTAACCCTAACACTAATCCTAAACCTATCCCTAACCCTGACCTTAACCTGAACCCTAACCCCTAACCCTAACCCTCACACTTAACATGAACTTCATCCTAACCCTAACACTAAACATAACACTAAATCTCCTCCTAACCCTGACCCTAACCCTAATCCTAACCATAAACCTACACCTAACCCGAAACTTAACCCTAACCCTGACCCTAACTCTTACTCTAACCCTAATCCTAACGCTAAAACTTACCCTAAACTCTCAGGTTAATTGAAAACCTAGCACTAGCCCTCACCGTAACTTCTAAACCTAACCTCAACCCTTAACCTAACCCTATCTCTAACGTTAACCTAGCCCTAAACCTAACCATGACTTAACCCTAACACTTACCCTAACCCTAACCCTCAATCTAACCTTAACCCTATACCTAATCCTAACATTAACCCTAACCCCTAAACCCTAACCCTAACCCTAAGCTCAAACCTAAACGTTAACTTCAACTTCACCCTTATCCTAACCCTAAACCGAACCCTCACCCTAAACCTAACCCTAAACCTGACCCTAACCTTAACCCAAACACCTAACCCTAACGCTAACTCTAACACTCATCCTTAACCTAAATTTCACCCTAAACCTAAGCCTAACCTAAACCCTAACCTTTACCCTAAACCTTCACCAAACCCAAAACCTAACACTAAACCTAACTCTAACCATAACGCTAGTCCACAAGAACCCTGAGCCTAACCCATACAATAGCCCTGAACCTAACCCTAAACCTAATCCTAATCCTCATCCTAACCCTAACCCTAACTCTAACGTCGACCCTAAATAGAACACTAAACCTAACCCTAAACCTGAACCTAAACCTAAATCTTTCCCTACACCTAACCCTAATCCTAAACTTAACCCTATCCCTAATACTAAGCCTAGCCCTGACTTAAACAGAACCCTTATCCGAAGCCTAAACTTAACCCTAACCTTAACTTTATACTAAACCTAACACTAAACCTAACAATAACCCTAAACCTGACCCTCACCCTAACCCTAAACCCTAGCACTAACTCTAACTGTAAACCTAACCCTAACCCTAACCTAGCCTTTACCGTAAACATAGCCTTAACCCTAACTTTACCCCTAACCTGACCCTAAGCCTATGCCTAACCCTAACACTAATCTTAACCCTAACTCTAACCTTAACCCTAAACCTTACCCTAACCCTCACTATTAACTGAAACTTCACCCTAACTCTAACCCTAACTGTAACTCTAACCCTAACCATAACACTTACCCTAAACCCTCACCTGAACTGTAAACCTAACCCTAACTCTCGCACTAACCCCTAACCGTATCCCCAACCCTAAACCTAATGTTATCCCTAAACTTATCCCTGACCCTAACCCTAAAACAAACAGTAACCCTAATCTAACCCTAACCCTAACATTAACCTAAACTTAACCCTACCCTAACCATAAACCTAAAGCTAACACCCTAAACCTAACCTCTACCACTAACTATAAACCTACGACTAATCCTAACTCTTATCCTAACCCTCACCCTTAACGTAAACTTCACACTAACCCTAAACCTACCCCTAACCTTAAACATAACCCCTAATCCTAACCCGAACCCTAAAACTAACCTTAACACTACCCTGAACACAAACCCAAACTCTACCCTAACCCTAAAAATAACCCTCACCCTATCCTAAACTTCATCCAAACCCTAACCCTAACCTTAACCCTAAACCTACACCAAACCAAAAACCTAACCCTAAACCTAACTCTAACCATAAGGCTAGTCCACAAGAACCCTGAACCTAACCCATAGAATAGCCCTGAACCTTACCCTAAACCTAATCCTAACCCTAACCTCGACCCTAAATAGAGCACTAACTCTAACCCTAAACCTGAACCTAAACCTAAATCTTACCCTACACCTAACCCTAATCCTAAACCTAACACTAACTCTAACTCTAACACTAATCACAATACCCTAAACCCTCACCTTAACTCTAAAACTAACCATAACCCTCACCCTAACTCCTAACCGTATCCCCAACCCTAACCCTAATGCTATCCCTAAACCTAACTCTAACACTAACCTGCACCCCTAAGCCCTAACAATAACCCTAACCCTAACCCAAACCCTAACCCCTAACACCAAAGTTTAACCCAAACCTTAACCCTAAATTTCACCCTAACCCTAACACTAACCCTAAACCTAATCATAAACCTAACCCTAACCTAAACCAAACCTAACCATGACCCAAACCACAATGCCTAACCAGAATCCTCACCCAAACCCTAACCCTAAACTACACCTCTATCCCCTAACACCTTACCATAACCATAATCCTAACCCTCCCCAACCGTCACCCTAAACCTAACCCTCACCCCAACCACAATGCCTAACACAAACCGGAACCCTAACCCTAAGCGTAACACTAAACTTAACCCTGACCTAAAATCTAACCCTAACCCTAGAACTAAACAGAACCCGTAAACTTAACCCGAAACATAACTTTAACACTAACCTGAAAACTAACCTAAACCTTAGCCATAACACTAACCCTAACCCTCACCCTATTTTAAACTTCAGGCTATCCCTAACCTAAAGCAAACCCTACCTATAAGCCTAACCCTACCCCTAAACCTAACCCTAACCTTAACCTTGGCGCACCTGGAACCCTAAACCGAACCCTTAAAATAACTCTGACCCTAACCCTCAACCTAAACCTAATACTAATCCTAACCCTGACCCTAACCCTAACCTTACCTTAACCCTAACTTTAACCCTACCATAAACTTAAACCTAATCCTAACTCTAACCCTAACCCTAACCCTAACCGTAACACACAAAACCCTCACCTTAACTGTAAACGTAACTCTAAATCTTACCCTAACCCTAAACTTAACCCTAAATATAACCCTACCCTCAACCTAACTGAAACACTAACCCCAACCCTAAGTCTAACACTAATCCTTAGCCTAAACCTAACCTTTACCCTAAACCTAACCCTAACCACTTTCCGGAACTCTGACCCTAACCCTAACCCTACCACAAACCCTAACCCTAACCCTAAACTGAACTCTCACCCTTAACCAAATTTCACCCGAACCATAACCCTAAAGCTTCCCTAACTTCATTCAAACCCTAATCCTAACCAAAACTAAAACTAACCCAACACCTAACTCTAACCCTAACACTAATCCTAAACCTATCCCTAACCCTGACCTTAACCTGAACCCTAACCCCTAACCCTAACCCTCACACTTAACATGAACTTCATCCTAACCCTAACACTAAACATAACACTAAATCTCCTCCTAACCCTGACCCTAACCCTAATCCTAACCATAAACCTACACCTAACCCGAAACTTAACCCTAACCCTGACCCTAACTCTTACTCTAACCCTAATCCTAACGCTAAAACTTACCCTAAACTCTCAGGTTAATTGAAAACCTAGCACTAGCCCTCACCGTAACTTCTAAACCTAACCTCAACCCTTAACCTAACCCTATCTCTAACGTTAACCTAGCCCTAAACCTAACCATGACTTAACCCTAACACTTACCATAACCCTAACCCTCAATCTAACCTTAACCCTATACCTAATCCTAACATTAACCCTAACCCCTAAACCCTAACCCTAACCCTAAGCTCAAACCTAAACGTTAACTTCAACTTCACCCTTATCCTAACCCTAAACCGAACCCTCACCCTAAACCTAACCCTAAACCTGACCCTAACCTTAACCCAAACACCTAACCCTAACGCTAACTCTAACACTCATCCTTAACCTAAATTTCACCCTAAACCTAAGCCTAACCTAAACCCTAACCTTTACCCTAAACCTTCACCAAACCCAAAACCTAACACTAAACCTAACTCTAACCATAACGCTAGTCCACAAGAACCCTGAGCCTAACCCATACAATAGCCCTGAACCTAACCCTAAACCTAATCCTAATCCTCATCCTAACCCTAACCCTAACTCTAACGTCGACCCTAAATAGAACACTAAACCTAACCCTAAACCTGAACCTAAACCTAAATCTTTCCCTACACCTAACCCTAATCCTAAACTTAACCCTATCCCTAATACTAAGCCTAGCCCTGACTTAAACAGAACCCTTATCCGAAGCCTAAACTTAACCCTAACCTTAACTTTATACTAAACCTAACACTAAACCTAACAATAACCCTAAACCTGACCCTCACCCTAACCCTAAACCCTAGCACTAACTCTAACTGTAAACCTAACCCTAACCCTAACCTAGCCTTTACCGTAAACATAGCCTTAACCCTAACTTTACCCCTAACCTGACCCTAAGCCTATGCCTAACCCTAACACTAATCTTAACCCTAACTCTAACCTTAACCCTAAACCTTACCCTAACCCTCACTATTAACTGAAACTTCACCCTAACTCTAACCCTAACTGTAACTCTAACCCTAACCATAACACTTACCCTAAACCCTCACCTGAACTGTAAACCTAACCCTAACTCTCGCACTAACCCCTAACCGTATCCCCAACCCTAAACCTAATGCTATCCCTAAACTTATCCCTGACCCTAACCCTAAAACAAACAGTAACCCTAATCTAACCCTAACCCTAACATTAACCTAAACTTAACCCTACCCTAACCATAAACCTAAAGCTAACACCCTAAACCTAACCTCTACCACTAACTATAAATCTACGACTAATCCTAACTCTTATCCTAACCCTCACCCTTAACGTAAACTTCACACTAACCCTAAACCTACCCCTAACCTTAAACATAACCCGTAATCCTAACCCGAACCCTAAAACTAACCTTAACACTAACCTGAACACAAACCCAAACTCTACCCTAACCCTAAAAATAACCCTCACCCTATCCTAAACTTCATCCAAACCCTAACCCTAACCTTAACCCTAAACCTACACCAAACCAAAAACCTAACCCTAAACCTAACTCTAACCATAACGCTAGTCCACAAGAACCCTGAACCTAACCCATAGAATAGCCCTGAACCTTACCCTAAACCTAATCCTAACCCTAACCTCGACCCTAAATAGAGCACTAACTCTAACCCTAAACCTGAACCTAAACCTAAATCTTACCCTACACCTAACCCTAATCCTAAACCTAACACTAACTCTAACTCTAACACTAATCATAATACCCTAAACCCTCACCTTAACTCTAAAACTAACCGTAACCCTCACCCTAACTCCTAACCGTATCCCCAACCCTAACCCTAATGCTATCCCTAAACCTAACTCTAACACTAACCTGCACCCCTAAGCCCTAACAATAACCCTAACCCTAACCCAAACCCTAACCCCTAACACCAAAGTTTAACCCAAACCTTAACCCTAAATTTCACCCTAACCCTAACACTAACCCTAAACCTAATCATAAACCTAACCCTAACCTAAACCAAACCTAACCATGACCCAAACCACAATGCCTAACCAGAATCCTCACCCAAACCCTAACCCTAAACTACACCTCTATCCCCTAACACCTTACCATAACCATAATCCTAACCCTCCCCAACCGTCACCCTAAACCTAACCCTCACCCCAACCACAATGCCTAACACAAACCGGAACCCTAACCCTAAGCGTAACACTAAACTTAACCCTGACCTAAAATCTAACCCTAACCCTAGAACTAAACAGAACCCGTAAACTTAACCCGAAACATAACTTTAACACTAACCTGAAAACTAACCTAAACCTTAGCCATAACACTAACCCTAACCCTCACCCTATTTTAAACTTCAGGCTATCCCTAACCTAAAGCAAACCCTACCTATAAGCCTAACCCTACCCCTAAACCTAACCCTAACCTTAACCTTGGCGCACCTGGAACCCTAAACCGAACCCTTAAAATAACTCTGACCCTAACCCTCAACCTAAACCTAATACTAATCCTAACCCTGACCCTAACCCTAACCTTACCTTAACCCTAACTTTAACCCTACCATAAACTTAAACCTAATCCTAACTCTAACCCTAACCCTAACCCTAACCCTAACCGTAACACACAAAACCCTCACCTTAACTGTAAACGTAACTCTAAATCTTACCCTAACCCTAAACTTAACCCTAAATATAACCCTACCCTCAACCTAACTGAAACACTAACCCCAACCCTAAGTCTAACACTAATCCTTAGCCTAAACCTAACCTTTACCCTAAACCTAACCCTAACCACTTTCCGGAACTCTGACCCTAACCCTAACCCTACCACAAACCCTAACCCTAACCCTAAACTGAACTCTCACCCTTAACCAAATTTCACCCGAACCATAACCCTAAAGCTTCCCTAACTTCATTCAAACCCTAATCCTAACCAAAACTAAAACTAACCCAACACCTAACTCTAACCCTAACACTAATCCTAAACCTAACCCTAACCCTGACCTTAACCTGAACCCTAACCCCTAACCCTAACCCTCACACTTAACATGAACTTCATCCTAACCCTAACACTAAACATAACACTAAATCTCCTCCTAACCCTGACCCTAACCCTAATCCTAACCATAAACCTACACCTAACCCGAAACTTAACCCTAACCCTGACCCTAACTCTTACTCTAACCCTAATCCTAACGCTAAAACTTACCCTAAACTCTCAGGTTAATTGAAAACCTAGCACTAGCCCTCACCGTAACTTCTAAACCTAACCTCAACCCTTAACCTAACCCTATCTCTAACGTTAACCTAGCCCTAAACCTAACCATGACTTAACCCTAACACTTACCATAACCCTAACCCTCAATCTAACCTTAACCCTATACCTAATCCTAACATTAACCCTAACCCCTAAACCCTAACCCTAACCCTAAGCTCAAACCTAAACGTTAACTTCAACTTCACCCTTATCCTAACCCTAAACCGAACCCTCACCCTAAACCTAACCCTAAACCTGACCCTAACCTTAACCCAAACACCTAACCCTAACGCTAACTCTAACACTCATCCTTAACCTAAATTTCACCCTAAACCTAAGCCTAACCTAAACCCTAACCTTTACCCTAAACCTTCACCAAACCCAAAACCTAACACTAAACCTAACTCTAACCATAACGCTAGTCCACAAGAACCCTGAGCCTAACCCATACAATAGCCCTGAACCTAACCCTAAACCTAATCCTAATCCTCATCCTAACCCTAACCCTAACTCTAACGTCGACCCTAAATAGAACACTAAACCTAACCCTAAACCTGAACCTAAACCTAAATCTTTCCCTACACCTAACCCTAATCCTAAACTTAACCCTATCCCTAATACTAAGCCTAGCCCTGACTTAAACAGAACCCTTATCCGAAGCCTAAACTTAACCCTAACCTTAACTTTATACTAAACCTAACACTAAACCTAACAATAACCCTAAACCTGACCCTCACCCTAACCCTAAACCCTAGCACTAACTCTAACTGTAAACCTAACCCTAACCCTAACCTAGCCTTTACCGTAAACATAGCCTTAACCCTAACTTTACCCCTAACCTGACCCTAAGCCTATGCCTAACCCTAACACTAATCTTAACCCTAACTCTAACCTTAACCCTAAACCTTACCCTAACCCTCACTATTAACTGAAACTTCACCCTAACTCTAACCCTAACTGTAACTCTAACCCTAACCATAACACTTACCCTAAACCCTCACCTGAACTGTAAACCTAACCCTAACTCTCGCACTAACCCCTAACCGTATCCCCAACCCTAAACCTAATGCTATCCCTAAACTTATCCCTGACCCTAACCCTAAAACAAACAGTAACCCTAATCTAACCCTAACCCTAACATTAACCTAAACTTAACCCTACCCTAACCATAAACCTAAAGCTAACACCCTAAACCTAACCTCTACCACTAACTATAAATCTACGACTAATCCTAACTCTTATCCTAACCCTCACCCTTAACGTAAACTTCACACTAACCCTAAACCTACCCCTAACCTTAAACATAACCCCTAATCCTAACCCGAACCCTAAAACTAACCTTAACACTAACCTGAACACAAACCCAAACTCTACCCTAACCCTAAAAATAACCCTCACCCTATCCTAAACTTCATCCAAACCCTAACCCTAACCTTAACCCTAAACCTACACCAAACCAAAAACCTAACCCTAAACCTAACTCTAACCATAACGCTAGTCCACAAGAACCCTGAACCTAACCCATAGAATAGCCCTGAACCTTACCCTAAACCTAATCCTAACCCTAACCTCGACCCTAAATAGAGCACTAACTCTAACCCTAAACCTGAACCTAAACCTAAATCTTACCCTACACCTAACCCTAATCCTAAACCTAACACTAACTCTAACTCTAACACTAATCATAATACCCTAAACCCTCACCTTAACTCTAAAACTAACCGTAACCCTCACCCTAACTCCTAACCGTATCCCCAACCCTAACCCTAATGCTATCCCTAAACCTAACTCTAACACTAACCTGCACCCCTAAGCCCTAACAATAACCCTAACCCTAACCCAAACCCTAACCCCTAACACCAAAGTTTAACCCAAACCTTAACCCTAAATTTCACCCTAACCCTAACACTAACCCTAAACCTAATCATAAACCTAACCCTAACCTAAACCAAACCTAACCATGACCCAAACCACAATGCCTAACCAGAATCCTCACCCAAACCCTAACCCTAAACTACACCTCTATCCCCTAACACCTTACCATAACCATAATCCTAACCCTCCCCAACCCTCACCCTAAACCTAACCCTCACCCCAACCACAATGCCTAACACAAACCGGAACCCTAACCCTAAGCGTAACACTAAACTTAACCCTGACCTAAAATCTAACCCTAACCCTAGAACTAAACAGAACCCGTAAACTTAACCCGAAACATAACTTTAACACTAACCTGAAAACTAACCTAAACCTTAGCCATAACACTAACCCTAACCCTCACCCTATTTTAAACTTCAGGCTATCCCTAACCTAAAGCAAACCCTACCTATAAGCCTAACCCTACCCCTAAACCTAACCCTAACCTTAACCTTGGCGCACCTGGAACCCTAAACCGAACCCTTAAAATAACTCTGACCCTAACCCTCAACCTAAACCTAATACTAATCCTAACCCTGACCCTAACCCTAACCTTACCTTAACCCTAACTTTAACCCTACCATAAACTTAAACCTAATCCTAACTCTAACCCTAACCCTAACCCTAACCCTAACCGTAACACACAAAACCCTCACCTTAACTGTAAACGTAACTCTAAATCTTACCCTAACCCTAAACTTAACCCTAAATATAACCCTACCCTCAACCTAACTGAAACACTAACCCCAACCCTAAGTCTAACACTAATCCTTAGCCTAAACCTAACCTTTACCCTAAACCTAACCCTAACCACTTTCCGGAACTCTGACCCTAACCCTAACCCTACCACAAACCCTAACCCTAACCCTAAACTGAACTCTCACCCTTAACCAAATTTCACCCGAACCATAACCCTAAAGCTTCCCTAACTTCATTCAAACCCTAATCCTAACCAAAACTAAAACTAACCCAACACCTAACTCTAACCCTAACACTAATCCTAAACCTAACCCTAACCCTGACCTTAACCTGAACCCTAACCCCTAACCCTAACCCTCACACTTAACATGAACTTCATCCTAACCCTAACACTAAACATAACACTAAATCTCCTCCTAACCCTGACCCTAACCCTAATCCTAACCATAAACCTACACCTAACCCGAAACTTAACCCTAACCCTGACCCTAACTCTTACTCTAACCCTAATCCTAACGCTAAAACTTACCCTAAACTCTCAGGTTAATTGAAAACCTAGCACTAGCCCTCACCGTAACTTCTAAACCTAACCTCAACCCTTAACCTAACCCTATCTCTAACGTTAACCTAGCCCTAAACCTAACCATGACTTAACCCTAACACTTACCATAACCCTAACCCTCAATCTAACCTTAACCCTATACCTAATCCTAACATTAACCCTAACCCCTAAACCCTAACCCTAACCCTAAGCTCAAACCTAAACGTTAACTTCAACTTCACCCTTATCCTAACCCTAAACCGAACCCTCACCCTAAACCTAACCCTAAACCTGACCCTAACCTTAACCCAAACACCTAACCCTAACGCTAACTCTAACACTCATCCTTAACCTAAATTTCACCCTAAACCTAAGCCTAACCTAAACCCTAACCTTTACCCTAAACCTTCACCAAACCCAAAACCTAACACTAAACCTAACTCTAACCATAACGCTAGTCCACAAGAACCCTGAGCCTAACCCATACAATAGCCCTGAACCTAACCCTAAACCTAATCCTAATCCTCATCCTAACCCTAACCCTAACTCTAACGTCGACCCTAAATAGAACACTAAACCTAACCCTAAACCTGAACCTAAACCTAAATCTTTCCCTACACCTAACCCTAATCCTAAACTTAACCCTATCCCTAATACTAAGCCTAGCCCTGACTTAAACAGAACCCTTATCCGAAGCCTAAACTTAACCCTAACCTTAACTTTATACTAAACCTAACACTAAACCTAACAATAACCCTAAACCTGACCCTCACCCTAACCCTAAACCCTAGCACTAACTCTAACTGTAAACCTAACCCTAACCCTAACCTAGCCTTTACCGTAAACATAGCCTTAACCCTAACTTTACCCCTAACCTGACCCTAAGCCTATGCCTAACCCTAACACTAATCTTAACCCTAACTCTAACCTTAACCCTAAACCTTACCCTAACCCTCACTATTAACTGAAACTTCACCCTAACTCTAACCCTAACTGTAACTCTAACCCTAACCATAACACTTACCCTAAACCCTCACCTGAACTGTAAACCTAACCCTAACTCTCGCACTAACCCCTAACCGTATCCCCAACCCTAAACCTAATGCTATCCCTAAACTTATCCCTGACCCTAACCCTAAAACAAACAGTAACCCTAATCTAACCCTAACCCTAACATTAACCTAAACTTAACCCTACCCTAACCATAAACCTAAAGCTAACACCCTAAACCTAACCTCTACCACTAACTATAAATCTACGACTAATCCTAACTCTTATCCTAACCCTCACCCTTAACGTAAACTTCACACTAACCCTAAACCTACCCCTAACCTTAAACATAACCCGTAATCCTAACCCGAACCCTAAAACTAACCTTAACACTAACCTGAACACAAACCCAAACTCTACCCTAACCCTAAAAATAACCCTCACCCTATCCTAAACTTCATCCAAACCCTAACCCTAACCTTAACCCTAAACCTACACCAAACCAAAAACCTAACCCTAAACCTAACTCTAACCATAACGCTAGTCCACAAGAACCCTGAACCTAACCCATAGAATAGCCCTGAACCTTACCCTAAACCTAATCCTAACCCTAACCTCGACCCTAAATAGAGCACTAACTCTAACCCTAAACCTGAACCTAAACCTAAATCTTACCCTACACCTAACCCTAATCCTAAACCTAACACTAACTCTAACTCTAACACTAATCATAATACCCTAAACCCTCACCTTAACTCTAAAACTAACCGTAACCCTCACCCTAACTCCTAACCGTATCCCCAACCCTAACCCTAATGCTATCCCTAAACCTAACTCTAACACTAACCTGCACCCCTAAGCCCTAACAATAACCCTAACCCTAACCCAAACCCTAACCCCTAACACCAAAGTTTAACCCAAACCTTAACCCTAAATTTCACCCTAACCCTAACACTAACCCTAAACCTAATCATAAACCTAACCCTAACCTAAACCAAACCTAACCATGACCCAAACCACAATGCCTAACCAGAATCCTCACCCAAACCCTAACCCTAAACTACACCTCTATCCCCTAACACCTTACCATAACCATAATCCTAACCCTCCCCAACCGTCACCCTAAACCTAACCCTCACCCCAACCACAATGCCTAACACAAACCGGAACCCTAACCCTAAGCGTAACACTAAACTTAACCCTGACCTAAAATCTAACCCTAACCCTAGAACTAAACAGAACCCGTAAACTTAACCCGAAACATAACTTTAACACTAACCTGAAAACTAACCTAAACCTTAGCCATAACACTAACCCTAACCCTCACCCTATTTTAAACTTCAGGCTATCCCTAACCTAAAGCAAACCCTACCTATAAGCCTAACCCTACCCCTAAACCTAACCCTAACCTTAACCTTGGCGCACCTGGAACCCTAAACCGAACCCTTAAAATAACTCTGACCCTAACCCTCAACCTAAACCTAATACTAATCCTAACCCTGACCCTAACCCTAACCTTACCTTAACCCTAACTTTAACCCTACCATAAACTTAAACCTAATCCTAACTCTAACCCTAACCCTAACCCTAACCGTAACACACAAAACCCTCACCTTAACTGTAAACGTAACTCTAAATCTTACCCTAACCCTAAACTTAACCCTAAATATAACCCTACCCTCAACCTAACTGAAACACTAACCCCAACCCTAAGTCTAACACTAATCCTTAGCCTAAACCTAACCTTTACCCTAAACCTAACCCTAACCACTTTCCGGAACTCTGACCCTAACCCTAACCCTACCACAAACCCTAACCCTAACCCTAAACTGAACTCTCACCCTTAACCAAATTTCACCCGAACCATAACCCTAAAGCTTCCCTAACTTCATTCAAACCCTAATCCTAACCAAAACTAAAACTAACCCAACACCTAACTCTAACCCTAACACTAATCCTAAACCTATCCCTAACCCTGACCTTAACCTGAACCCTAACCCCTAACCCTAACCCTCACACTTAACATGAACTTCATCCTAACCCTAACACTAAACATAACACTAAATCTCCTCCTAACCCTGACCCTAACCCTAATCCTAACCATAAACCTACACCTAACCCAAAACTTAACCCTAACCCTGACCCTAACTCTTACTCTAACCCTAATCCTAACGCTAAAACTTACCCTAAACTCTCAGGTTAATTGAAAACCTAGCACTAGCCCTCACCGTAACTTCTAAACCTAACCTCAACCCTTAACCTAACCCTATCTCTAACGTTAACCTAGCCCTAAACCTAACCATGACTTAACCCTAACACTTACCATAACCCTAACCCTCAATCTAACCTTAACCCTATACCTAATCCTAACATTAACCCTAACCCCTAAACCCTAACCCTAACCCTAAGCTCAAACCTAAACGTTAACTTCAACTTCACCCTTATCCTAACCCTAAACCGAACCCTCACCCTAAACCTAACCCTAAACCTGACCCTAACCTTAACCCAAACACCTAACCCTAACGCTAACTCTAACACTCATCCTTAACCTAAATTTCACCCTAAACCTAAGCCTAACCTAAACCCTAACCTTTACCCTAAACCTTCACCAAACCCAAAACCTAACACTAAACCTAACTCTAACCATAACGCTAGTCCACAAGAACCCTGAGCCTAACCCATACAATAGCCCTGAACCTAACCCTAAACCTAATCCTAATCCTCATCCTAACCCTAACCCTAACTCTAACGTCGACCCTAAATAGAACACTAAACCTAACCCTAAACCTGAACCTAAACCTAAATCTTTCCCTACACCTAACCCTAATCCTAAACTTAACCCTATCCCTAATACTAAGCCTAGCCCTGACTTAAACAGAACCCTTATCCGAAGCCTAAACTTAACCCTAACCTTAACTTTATACTAAACCTAACACTAAACCTAACAATAACCCTAAACCTGACCCTCACCCTAACCCTAAACCCTAGCACTAACTCTAACTGTAAACCTAACCCTAACCCTAACCTAGCCTTTACCGTAAACATAGCCTTAACCCTAACTTTACCCCTAACCTGACCCTAAGCCTATGCCTAACCCTAACACTAATCTTAACCCTAACTCTAACCTTAACCCTAAACCTTACCCTAACCCTCACTATTAACTGAAACTTCACCCTAACTCTAACCCTAACTGTAACTCTAACCCTAACCATAACACTTACCCTAAACCCTCACCTGAACTGTAAACCTAACCCTAACTCTCGCACTAACCCCTAACCGTATCCCCAACCCTAAACCTAATGCTATCCCTAAACTTATCCCTGACCCTAACCCTAAAACAAACAGTAACCCTAATCTAACCCTAACCCTAACATTAACCTAAACTTAACCCTACCCTAACCATAAACCTAAAGCTAACACCCTAAACCTAACCTCTACCACTAACTATAAATCTACGACTAATCCTAACTCTTATCCTAACCCTCACCCTTAACGTAAACTTCACACTAACCCTAAACCTACCCCTAACCTTAAACATAACCCGTAATCCTAACCCGAACCCTAAAACTAACCTTAACACTAACCTGAACACAAACCCAAACTCTACCCTAACCCTAAAAATAACCCTCACCCTATCCTAAACTTCATCCAAACCCTAACCCTAACCTTAACCCTAAACCTACACCAAACCAAAAACCTAACCCTAAACCTAACTCTAACCATAACGCTAGTCCACAAGAACCCTGAACCTAACCCATAGAATAGCCCTGAACCTTACCCTAAACCTAATCCTAACCCTAACCTCGACCCTAAATAGAGCACTAACTCTAACCCTAAACCTGAACCTAAACCTAAATCTTACCCTACACCTAACCCTAATCCTAAACCTAACACTAACTCTAACTCTAACACTAATCATAATACCCTAAACCCTCACCTTAACTCTAAAACTAACCGTAACCCTCACCCTAACTCCTAACCGTATCCCCAACCCTAACCCTAATGCTATCCCTAAACCTAACTCTAACACTAACCTGCACCCCTAAGCCCTAACAATAACCCTAACCCTAACCCAAACCCTAACCCCTAACACCAAAGTTTAACCCAAACCTTAACCCTAAATTTCACCCTAACCCTAACACTAACCCTAAACCTAATCATAAACCTAACCCTAACCTAAACCAAACCTAACCATGACCCAAACCACAATGCCTAACCAGAATCCTCACCCAAACCCTAACCCTAAACTACACCTCTATCCCCTAACACCTTACCATAACCATAATCCTAACCCTCCCCAACCGTCACCCTAAACCTAACCCTCACCCCAACCACAATGCCTAACACAAACCGGAACCCTAACCCTAAGCGTAACACTAAACTTAACCCTGACCTAAAATCTAACCCTAACCCTAGAACTAAACAGAACCCGTAAACTTAACCCGAAACATAACTTTAACACTAACCTGAAAACTAACCTAAACCTTAGCCATAACACTAACCCTAACCCTCACCCTATTTTAAACTTCAGGCTATCCCTAACCTAAAGCAAACCCTACCTATAAGCCTAACCCTACCCCTAAACCTAACCCTAACCTTAACCTTGGCGCACCTGGAACCCTAAACCGAACCCTTAAAATAACTCTGACCCTAACCCTCAACCTAAACCTAATACTAATCCTAACCCTGACCCTAACCCTAACCTTACCTTAACCCTAACTTTAACCCTACCATAAACTTAAACCTAATCCTAACTCTAACCCTAACCCTAACCCTAACCGTAACACACAAAACCCTCACCTTAACTGTAAACGTAACTCTAAATCTTACCCTAACCCTAAACTTAACCCTAAATATAACCCTACCCTCAACCTAACTGAAACACTAACCCCAACCCTAAGTCTAACACTAATCCTTAGCCTAAACCTAACCTTTACCCTAAACCTAACCCTAACCACTTTCCGGAACTCTGACCCTAACCCTAACCCTACCACAAACCCTAACCCTAACCCTAAACTGAACTCTCACCCTTAACCAAATTTCACCCGAACCATAACCCTAAAGCTTCCCTAACTTCATTCAAACCCTAATCCTAAACAAAACTAAAACTAACCCAACACCTAACTCTAACCCTAACACTAATCCTAAACCTATCCCTAACCCTGACCTTAACCTGAACCCTAACCCCTAACCCTAACCCTCACACTTAACATGAACTTCATCCTAACCCTAACACTAAACATAACACTAAATCTCCTCCTAACCCTGACCCTAACCCTAATCCTAACCATAAACCTACACCTAACCCGAAACTTAACCCTAACCCTGACCCTAACTCTTACTCTAACCCTAATCCTAACGCTAAAACTTACCCTAAACTCTCAGGTTAATTGAAAACCTAGCACTAGCCCTCACCGTAACTTCTAAACCTAACCTCAACCCTTAACCTAACCCTATCTCTAACGTTAACCTAGCCCTAAACCTAACCATGACTTAACCCTAACACTTACCATAACCCTAACCCTCAATCTAACCTTAACCCTATACCTAATCCTAACATTAACCCTAACCCCTAAACCCTAACCCTAACCCTAAGCTCAAACCTAAACGTTAACTTCAACTTCACCCTTATCCTAACCCTAAACCGAACCCTCACCCTAAACCTAACCCTAAACCTGACCCTAACCTTAACCCAAACACCTAACCCTAACGCTAACTCTAACACTCATCCTTAACCTAAATTTCACCCTAAACCTAAGCCTAACCTAAACCCTAACCTTTACCCTAAACCTTCACCAAACCCAAAACCTAACACTAAACCTAACTCTAACCATAACGCTAGTCCACAAGAACCCTGAGCCTAACCCATACAATAGCCCTGAACCTAACCCTAAACCTAATCCTAATCCTCATCCTAACCCTAACCCTAACTCTAACGTCGACCCTAAATAGAACACTAAACCTAACCCTAAACCTGAACCTAAACCTAAATCTTTCCCTACACCTAACCCTAATCCTAAACTTAACCCTATCCCTAATACTAAGCCTAGCCCTGACTTAAACAGAACCCTTATCCGAAGCCTAAACTTAACCCTAACCTTAACTTTATACTAAACCTAACACTAAACCTAACAATAACCCTAAACCTGACCCTCACCCTAACCCTAAACCCTAGCACTAACTCTAACTGTAAACCTAACCCTAACCCTAACCTAGCCTTTACCGTAAACATAGCCTTAACCCTAACTTTACCCCTAACCTGACCCTAAGCCTATGCCTAACCCTAACACTAATCTTAACCCTAACTCTAACCTTAACCCTAAACCTTACCCTAACCCTCACTATTAACTGAAACTTCACCCTAACTCTAACCCTAACTGTAACTCTAACCCTAACCATAACACTTACCCTAAACCCTCACCTGAACTGTAAACCTAACCCTAACTCTCGCACTAACCCCTAACCGTATCCCCAACCCTAAACCTAATGCTATCCCTAAACTTATCCCTGACCCTAACCCTAAAACAAACAGTAACCCTAATCTAACCCTAACCCTAACATTAACCTAAACTTAACCCTACCCTAACCATAAACCTAAAGCTAACACCCTAAACCTAACCTCTACCACTAACTATAAATCTACGACTAATCCTAACTCTTATCCTAACCCTCACCCTTAACGTAAACTTCACACTAACCCTAAACCTACCCCTAACCTTAAACATAACCCCTAATCCTAACCCGAACCCTAAAACTAACCTTAACACTAACCTGAACACAAACCCAAACTCTACCCTAACCCTAAAAATAACCCTCACCCTATCCTAAACTTCATCCAAACCCTAACCCTAACCTTAACCCTAAACCTACACCAAACCAAAAACCTAACCCTAAACCTAACTCTAACCATAACGCTAGTCCACAAGAACCCTGAACCTAACCCATAGAATAGCCCTGAACCTTACCCTAAACCTAATCCTAACCCTAACCTCGACCCTAAATAGAGCACTAACTCTAACCCTAAACCTGAACCTAAACCTAAATCTTACCCTACACCTAACCCTAATCCTAAACCTAACACTAACTCTAACTCTAACACTAATCATAATACCCTAAACCCTCACCTTAACTCTAAAACTAACCGTAACCCTCACCCTAACTCCTAACCGTATCCCCAACCCTAACCCTAATGCTATCCCTAAACCTAACTCTAACACTAACCTGCACCCCTAAGCCCTAACAATAACCCTAACCCTAACCCAAACCCTAACCCCTAACACCAAAGTTTAACCCAAACCTTAACCCTAAATTTCACCCTAACCCTAACACTAACCCTAAACCTAATCATAAACCTAACCCTAACCTAAACCAAACCTAACCATGACCCAAACCACAATGCCTAACCAGAATCCTCACCCAAACCCTAACCCTAAACTACACCTCTATCCCCTAACACCTTACCATAACCATAATCCTAACCCTCCCCAACCGTCACCCTAAACCTAACCCTCACCCCAACCACAATGCCTAACACAAACCGGAACCCTAACCCTAAGCGTAACACTAAACTTAACCCTGACCTAAAATCTAACCCTAACCCTAGAACTAAACAGAACCCGTAAACTTAACCCGAAACATAACTTTAACACTAACCTGAAAACTAACCTAAACCTTAGCCATAACACTAACCCTAACCCTCACCCTATTTTAAACTTCAGGCTATCCCTAACCTAAAGCAAACCCTACCTATAAGCCTAACCCTACCCCTAAACCTAACCCTAACCTTAACCTTGGCGCACCTGGAACCCTAAACCGAACCCTTAAAATAACTCTGACCCTAACCCTCAACCTAAACCTAATACTAATCCTAACCCTGACCCTAACCCTAACCTTACCTTAACCCTAACTTTAACCCTACCATAAACTTAAACCTAATCCTAACTCTAACCCTAACCCTAACCCTAACCGTAACACACAAAACCCTCACCTTAACTGTAAACGTAACTCTAAATCTTACCCTAACCCTAAACTTAACCCTAAATATAACCCTACCCTCAACCTAACTGAAACACTAACCCCAACCCTAAGTCTAACACTAATCCTTAGCCTAAACCTAACCTTTACCCTAAACCTAACCCTAACCACTTTCCGGAACTCTGACCCTAACCCTAACCCTACCACAAACCCTAACCCTAACCCTAAACTGAACTCTCACCCTTAACCAAATTTCACCCGAACCATAACCCTAAAGCTTCCCTAACTTCATTCAAACCCTAATCCTAACCAAAACTAAAACTAACCCAACACCTAACTCTAACCCTAACACTAATCCTAAACCTAACCCTAACCCTGACCTTAACCTGAACCCTAACCCCTAACCCTAACCCTCACACTTAACATGAACTTCATCCTAACCCTAACACTAAACATAACACTAAATCTCCTCCTAACCCTGACCCTAACCCTAATCCTAACCATAAACCTACACCTAACCCGAAACTTAACCCTAACCCTGACCCTAACTCTTACTCTAACCCTAATCCTAACGCTAAAACTTACCCTAAACTCTCAGGTTAATTGAAAACCTAGCACTAGCCCTCACCGTAACTTCTAAACCTAACCTCAACCCTTAACCTAACCCTATCTCTAACGTTAACCTAGCCCTAAACCTAACCATGACTTAACCCTAACACTTACCATAACCCTAACCCTCAATCTAACCTTAACCCTATACCTAATCCTAACATTAACCCTAACCCCTAAACCCTAACCCTAACCCTAAGCTCAAACCTAAACGTTAACTTCAACTTCACCCTTATCCTAACCCTAAACCGAACCCTCACCCTAAACCTAAACCTAAACCTGACCCTAACCTTAACCCAAACACCTAACCCTAACGCTAACTCTAACACTCATCCTTAACCTAAATTTCACCCTAAACCTAAGCCTAACCTAAACCCTAACCTTTACCCTAAACCTTCACCAAACCCAAAACCTAACACTAAACCTAACTCTAACCATAACGCTAGTCCACAAGAACCCTGAGCCTAACCCATACAATAGCCCTGAACCTAACCCTAAACCTAATCCTAATCCTCATCCTAACCCTAACCCTAACTCTAACGTCGACCCTAAATAGAACACTAAACCTAACCCTAAACCTGAACCTAAACCTAAATCTTTCCCTACACCTAACCCTAATCCTAAACTTAACCCTATCCCTAATACTAAGCCTAGCCCTGACTTAAACAGAACCCTTATCCGAAGCCTAAACTTAACCCTAACCTTAACTTTATACTAAACCTAACACTAAACCTAACAATAACCCTAAACCTGACCCTCACTCTAACCCTAAACCCTAGCACTAACTCTAACTGTAAACCTAACCCTAACCCTAACCTAGCCTTTACCGTAAACATAGCCTTAACCCTAACTTTACCCCTAACCTGACCCTAAGCCTATGCCTAACCCTAACACTAATCTTAACCCTAACTCTAACCTTAACCCTAAACCTTACCCTAACCCTCACTATTAACTGAAACTTCACCCTAACTCTAACCCTAACTGTAACTCTAACCCTAACCATAACACTTACCCTAAACCCGCACCTGAACTGTAAACCTAAGCCTAACTCTCGCACTAACCCCTAACCGTATCCCCAACCCTAAACCTAATGCTATCCCTAAACTTATCCCTGACCCTAACCCTAAAACAAACAGTAACCCTAATCTAACCCTAACCCTAACATTAACCTAAACTTAACCCTACCCTAACCATAAACCTAAAGCTAACACCCTAAACCTAACCTCTACCACTAACTATAAATCTACGACTAATCCTAACTCTTATCCTAACCCTCACCCTTAACGTAAACTTCACACTAACCCTAAACCTACCCCTAACCTTAAACATAACCCCTAATCCTAACCCGAACCCTAAAACTAACCTTAACACTAACCTGAACACAAACCCAAACTCTACCCTAACCCTAAAAATAACCCTCACCCTATCCTAAACTTCATCCAAACCCTAACCCTAACCTTAACCCTAAACCTACACCAAACCAAAAACCTAACCCTAAACCTAACTCTAACCATAACGCTAGTCCACAAGAACCCTGAACCTAACCCATAGAATAGCCCTGAACCTTACCCTAAACCTAATCCTAACCCTAACCTCGACCCTAAATAGAGCACTAACTCTAACCCTAAACCTGAACCTAAACCTAAATCTTACCCTACACCTAACCCTAATCCTAAACCTAACACTAACTCTAACTCTAACACTAATCATAATACCTTAAACCCTCACCTTAACTCTAAAACTAACCGTAACCCTCACCCTAACTCCTAACCGTATCCCCAACCCTAACCCTAATGCTATCCCTAAACCTAACTCTAACACTAACCTGCACCCCTAAGCCCTAACAATAACCCTAACCCTAACCCAAACCCTCACCCCTAACACCAAAGTTTAACCCAAACCTTAACCCTAAATTTCACCCTAACCCTAACACTAACCCTAAACCTAATCATAAACCTAACCCTAACCTAAACCAAACCTAACCATGACCCAAACCACAATGCCTAACCAGAATCCTCACCCAAACCCTAACCCTAAACTACACCTCTATCCCCTAACACCTTACCATAACCATAATCCTAACCCTCCCCAACCGTCACCCTAAACCTAACCCTCACCCCAACCACAATGCCTAACACAAACCGGAACCCTAACCCTAAGCGTAACACTAAACTTAACCCTGACCTAAAATCTAACCCTAACCCTAGAACTAAACAGAACCCGTAAACTTAACCCGAAACATAACTTTAACACTAACCTGAAAACTAACCTAAACCTTAGCCATAACACTAACCCTAACCCTCACCCTATTTTAAACTTCAGGCTATCCCTAACCTAAAGCAAACCCTACCTATAAGCCTAACCCTACCCCTAAACCTAACCCTAACCTTAACCTTGGCGCACCTGGAACCCTAAACCGAACCCTTAAAATAACTCTGACCCTAACCCTCAACCTAAACCTAATACTAATCCTAACCCTGACCCTAACCCTAACCTTACCTTAACCCTAACTTTAACCCTACCATAAACTTAAACCTAATCCTAACTCTAACCCTAACCCTAACCCTAACCGTAACACACAAAACCCTCACCTTAACTGTAAACGTAACTCTAAATCTTACCCTAACCCTAAACTTAACCCTAAATATAACCCTACCCTCAACCTAACTGAAACACTAACCCCAACCCTAAGTCTAACACTAATCCTTAGCCTAAACCTAACCTTTACCCTAAACCTAACCCTAACCACTTTCCGGAACTCTGACCCTAACCCTAACCCTACCACAAACCCTAACCCTAACCCTAAACTGAACTCTCACCCTTAACCAAATTTCACCCGAACCATAACCCTAAAGCTTCCCTAACTTCATTCAAACCCTAATCCTAACCAAAACTAAAACTAACCCAACACCTAACTCTAACCCTAACACTAATCCTAAACCTATCCCTAACCCTGACCTTAACCTGAACCCTAACCCCTAACCCTAACCCTCACACTTAACATGAACTTCATCCTAACCCTAACACTAAACATAACACTAAATCTCCTCCTAACCCTGACCCTAACCCTAATCCTAACCATAAACCTACACCTAACCCGAAACTTAACCCTAACCCTGACCCTAACTCTTACTCTAACCCTAATCCTAACGCTAAAACTTACCCTAAACTCTCAGGTTAATTGAAAACCTAGCACTAGCCCTCACCGTAACTTCTAAACCTAACCTCAACCCTTAACCTAACCCTATCTCTAACGTTAACCTAGCCCTAAACCTAACCATGACTTAACCCTAACACTTACCATAACCCTAACCCTCAATCTAACCTTAACCCTATACCTAATCCTAACATTAACCCTAACCCCTAAACCCTAACCCTAACCCTAAGCTCAAACCTAAACGTTAACTTCAACTTCACCCTTATCCTAACCCTAAACCGAACCCTCACCCTAAACCTAACCCTAAACCTGACCCTAACCTTAACCCAAACACCTAACCCTAACGCTAACTCTAACACTCATCCTTAACCTAAATTTCACCCTAAACCTAAGCCTAACCTAAACCCTAACCTTTACCCTAAACCTTCACCAAACCCAAAACCTAACACTAAACCTAACTCTAACCATAACGCTAGTCCACAAGAACCCTGAGCCTAACCCATACAATAGCCCTGAACCTAACCCTAAACCTAATCCTAATCCTCATCCTAACCCTAACCCTAACTCTAACGTCGACCCTAAATAGAACACTAAACCTAACCCTAAACCTGAACCTAAACCTAAATCTTTCCCTACACCTAACCCTAATCCTAAACTTAACCCTATCCCTAATACTAAGCCTAGCCCTGACTTAAACAGAACCCTTATCCGAAGCCTAAACTTAACCCTAACCTTAACTTTATACTAAACCTAACACTAAACCTAACAATAACCCTAAACCTGACCCTCACCCTAACCCTAAACCCTAGCACTAACTCTAACTGTAAACCTAACCCTAACCCTAACCTAGCCTTTACCGTAAACATAGCCTTAACCCTAACTTTACCCCTAACCTGACCCTAAGCCTATGCCTAACCCTAACACTAATCTTAACCCTAACTCTAACCTTAACCCTAAACCTTACCCTAACCCTCACTATTAACTGAAACTTCACCCTAACTCTAACCCTAACTGTAACTCTAACCCTAACCATAACACTTACCCTAAACCCTCACCTGAACTGTAAACCTAACCCTAACTCTCGCACTAACCCCTAACCGTATCCCCAACCCTAAACCTAATGCTATCCCTAAACTTATCCCTGACCCTAACCCTAAAACAAACAGTAACCCTAATCTAACCCTAACCCTAACATTAACCTAAACTTAACCCTACCCTAACCATAAACCTAAAGCTAACACCCTAAACCTAACCTCTACCACTAACTATAAATCTACGACTAATCCTAACTCTTATCCTAACCCTCACCCTTAACGTAAACTTCACACTAACCCTAAACCTACCCCTAACCTTAAACATAACCCGTAATCCTAACCCGAACCCTAAAACTAACCTTAACACTAACCTGAACACAAACCCAAACTCTACCCTAACCCTAAAAATAACCCTCACCCTATCCTAAACTTCATCCAAACCCTAACCCTAACCTTAACCCTAAACCTACACCAAACCAAAAACCTAACCCTAAACCTAACTCTAACCATAACGCTAGTCCACAAGAACCCTGAACCTAACCCATAGAATAGCCCTGAACCTTACCCTAAACCTAATCCTAACCCTAACCTCGACCCTAAATAGAGCACTAACTCTAACCCTAAACCTGAACCTAAACCTAAATCTTACCCTACACCTAACCCTAATCCTAAACCTAACACTAACTCTAACTCTAACACTAATCATAATACCCTAAACCCTCACCTTAACTCTAAAACTAACCGTAACCCTCACCCTAACTCCTAACCGTATCCCCAACCCTAACCCTAATGCTATCCCTAAACCTAACTCTAACACTAACCTGCACCCCTAAGCCCTAACAATAACCCTAACCCTAACCCAAACCCTAACCCCTAACACCAAAGTTTAACCCAAACCTTAACCCTAAATTTCACCCTAACCCTAACACTAACCCTAAACCTAATCATAAACCTAACCCTAACCTAAACCAAACCTAACCATGACCCAAACCACAATGCCTAACCAGAATCCTCACCCAAACCCTAACCCTAAACTACACCTCTATCCCCTAACACCTTACCATAACCATAATCCTAACCCTCCCCAACCGTCACCCTAAACCTAACCCTCACCCCAACCACAATGCCTAACACAAACCGGAACCCTAACCCTAAGCGTAACACTAAACTTAACCCTGACCTAAAATCTAACCCTAACCCTAGAACTAAACAGAACCCGTAAACTTAACCCGAAACATAACTTTAACACTAACCTGAAAACTAACCTAAACCTTAGCCATAACACTAACCCTAACCCTCACCCTATTTTAAACTTCAGGCTATCCCTAACCTAAAGCAAACCCTACCTATAAGCCTAACCCTACCCCTAAACCTAACCCTAACCTTAACCTTGGCGCACCTGGAACCCTAAACCGAACCCTTAAAATAACTCTGACCCTAACCCTCAACCTAAACCTAATAGTAATCCTAACCCTGACCCTAACCCTAACCTTACCTTAACCCTAACTTTAACCCTACCATAAACTTAAACCTAATCCTAACTCTAACCCTAACCCTAACCCTAACCGTAACACACAAAACCCTCACCTTAACTGTAAACGTAACTCTAAATCTTACCCTAACCCTAAACTTAACCCTAAATATAACCCTACCCTCAACCTAACTGAAACACTAACCCCAACCCTAAGTCTAACACTAATCCTTAGCCTAAACCTAACCTTTACCCTAAACCTAACCCTAACCACTTTCCGGAACTCTGACCCTAACCCTAACCCTACCACAAACCCTAACCCTAACCCTAAACTGAACTCTCACCCTTAACCAAATTTCACCCGAACCATAACCCTAAAGCTTCCCTAACTTCATTCAAACCCTAATCCTAACCAAAACTAAAACTAACCCAACACCTAACTCTAACCCTAACACTAATCCTAAACCTATCCCTAACCCTGACCTTAACCTGAACCCTAACCCCTAACCCTAACCCTCACACTTAACATGAACTTCATCCTAACCCTAACACTAAACATAACACTAAATCTCCTCCTAACCCTGACCCTAACCCTAATCCTAACCATAAACCTACACCTAACCCGAAACTTAACCCTAACCCTGACCCTAACTCTTACTCTAACCCTAATCCTAACGCTAAAACTTACCCTAAACTCTCAGGTTAATTGAAAACCTAGCACTAGCCCTCACCGTAACTTCTAAACCTAACCTCAACCCTTAACCTAACCCTATCTCTAACGTTAACCTAGCCCTAAACCTAACCATGACTTAACCCTAACACTTACCATAACCCTAACCCTCAATCTAACCTTAACCCTATACCTAATCCTAACATTAACCCTAACCCCTAAACCCTAACCCTAACCCTAAGCTCAAACCTAAACGTTAACTTCAACTTCACCCTTATCCTAACCCTAAACCGAACCCTCACCCTAAACCTAACCCTAAACCTGACCCTAACCTTAACCCAAACACCTAACCCTAACGCTAACTCTAACACTCATCCTTAACCTAAATTTCACCCTAAACCTAAGCCTAACCTAAACCCTAACCTTTACCCTAAACCTTCACCAAACCCAAAACCTAACACTAAACCTAACTCTAACCATAACGCTAGTCCACAAGAACCCTGAGCCTAACCCATACAATAGCCCTGAACCTAACCCTAAACCTAATCCTAATCCTCATCCTAACCCTAACCCTAACTCTAACGTCGACCCTAAATAGAACACTAAACCTAACCCTAAACCTGAACCTAAACCTAAATCTTTCCCTACACCTAACCCTAATCCTAAACTTAACCCTATCCCTAATACTAAGCCTAGCCCTGACTTAAACAGAACCCTTATCCGAAGCCTAAACTTAACCCTAACCTTAACTTTATACTAAACCTAACACTAAACCTAACAATAACCCTAAACCTGACCCTCACCCTAACCCTAAACCCTAGCACTAACTCTAACTGTAAACCTAACCCTAACCCTAACCTAGCCTTTACCGTAAACATAGCCTTAACCCTAACTTTACCCCTAACCTGACCCTAAGCCTATGCCTAACCCTAACACTAATCTTAACCCTAACTCTAACCTTAACCCTAAACCTTACCCTAACCCTCACTATTAACTGAAACTTCACCCTAACTCTAACCCTAACTGTAACTCTAACCCTAACCATAACACTTACCCTAAACCCTCACCTGAACTGTAAACCTAACCCTAACTCTCGCACTAACCCCTAACCGTATCCCCAACCCTAAACCTAATGCTATCCCTAAACTTATCCCTGACCCTAACCCTAAAACAAACAGTAACCCTAATCTAACCCTAACCCTAACATTAACCTAAACTTAACCCTACCCTAACCATAAACCTAAAGCTAACACCCTAAACCTAACCTCTACCACTAACTATAAATCTACGACTAATCCTAACTCTTATCCTAACCCTCACCCTTAACGTAAACTTCACACTAACCCGAAACCTACCCCTAACCTTAAACATAACCCCTAATCCTAACCCGAACCCTAAAACTAACCTTAACACTAACCTGAACACAAACCCAAACTCTACCCTAACCCTAAAAATAACCCTCACCCTATCCTAAACTTCATCCAAACCCTAACCCTAACCTTAACCCTAAACCTACACCAAACCAAAAACCTAACCCTAAACCTAACTCTAACCATAACGCTAGTCCACAAGAACCCTGAACCTAACCCATAGAATAGCCCTGAACCTTACCCTAAACCTAATCCTAACCCTAACCTCGACCCTAAATAGAGCACTAACTCTAACCCTAAACCTGAACCTAAACCTAAATCTTACCCTACACCTAACCCTAATCCTAAACCTAACACTAACTCTAACTCTAACACTAATCATAATACCCTAAACCCTCACCTTAACTCTAAAACTAACCGTAACCCTCACCCTAACTCCTAACCGTATCCCCAACCCTAACCCTAATGCTATCCCTAAACCTAACTCTAACACTAACCTGCACCCCTAAGCCCTAACAATAACCCTAACCCTAACCCAAACCCTAACCCCTAACACCAAAGTTTAACCCAAACCTTAACCCTAAATTTCACCCTAACCCTAACACTAACCCTAAACCTAATCATAAACCTAACCCTAACCTAAACCAAACCTAACCATGACCCAAACCACAATGCCTAACCAGAATCCTCACCCAAACCCTAACCCTAAACTACACCTCTATCCCCTAACACCTTACCATAACCATAATCCTAACCCTCCCCAACCGTCACCCTAAACCTAACCCTCACCCCAACCACAATGCCTAACACAAACCGGAACCCTAACCCTAAGCGTAACACTAAACTTAACCCTGACCTAAAATCTAACCCTAACCCTAGAACTAAACAGAACCCGTAAACTTAACCCGAAACATAACTTTAACACTAACCTGAAAACTAACCTAAACCTTAGCCATAACACTAACCCTAACCCTCACCCTATTTTAAACTTCAGGCTATCCCTAACCTAAAGCAAACCCTACCTATAAGCCTAACCCTACCCCTAAACCTAACCCTAACCTTAACCTTGGCGCACCTGGAACCCTAAACCGAACCCTTAAAATAACTCTGACCCTAACCCTCAACCTAAACCTAATAGTAATCCTAACCCTGACCCTAACCCTAACCTTACCTTAACCCTAACTTTAACCCTACCATAAACTTAAACCTAATCCTAACTCTAACCCTAACCCTAACCCTAACCGTAACACACAAAACCCTCACCTTAACTGTAAACGTAACTCTAAATCTTACCCTAACCCTAAACTTAACCCTAAATATAACCCTACCCTCAACCTAACTGAAACACTAACCCCAACCCTAAGTCTAACACTAATCCTTAGCCTAAACCTAACCTTTACCCTAAACCTAACCCTAACCACTTTCCGGAACTCTGACCCTAACCCTAACCCTACCACAAACCCTAACCCTAACCCTAAACTGAACTCTCACCCTTAACCAAATTTCACCCGAACCATAACCCTAAAGCTTCCCTAACTTCATTCAAACCCTAATCCTAACCAAAACTAAAACTAACCCAACACCTAACTCTAACCCTAACACTAATCCTAAACCTATCCCTAACCCTGACCTTAACCTGAACCCTAACCCCTAACCCTAACCCTCACACTTAACATGAACTTCATCCTAACCCTAACACTAAACATAACACTAAATCTCCTCCTAACCCTGACCCTAACCCTAATCCTAACCATAAACCTACACCTAACCCGAAACTTAACCCTAACCCTGACCCTAACTCTTACTCTAACCCTAATCCTAACGCTAAAACTTACCCTAAACTCTCAGGTTAATTGAAAACCTAGCACTAGCCCTCACCGTAACTTCTAAACCTAACCTCAACCCTTAACCTAACCCTATCTCTAACGTTAACCTAGCCCTAAACCTAACCATGACTTAACCCTAACACTTACCATAACCCTAACCCTCAATCTAACCTTAACCCTATACCTAATCCTAACATTAACCCTAACCCCTAAACCCTAACCCTAACCCTAAGCTCAAACCTAAACGTTAACTTCAACTTCACCCTTATCCTAACCCTAAACCGAACCCTCACCCTAAACCTAACCCTAAACCTGACCCTAACCTTAACCCAAACACCTAACCCTAACGCTAACTCTAACACTCATCCTTAACCTAAATTTCACCCTAAACCTAAGCCTAACCTAAACCCTAACCTTTACCCTAAACCTTCACCAAACCCAAAACCTAACACTAAACCTAACTCTAACCATAACGCTAGTCCACAAGAACCCTGAGCCTAACCCATACAATAGCCCTGAACCTAACCCTAAACCTAATCCTAATCCTAACCCTAACCCTAACTCTAACGTCGACCCTAAATAGAACACTAAACCTAACCCTAAACCTGAACCTAAACCTAAATCTTTCCCTACACCTAACCCTAATCCTAAACTTAACCCTCTCCCTAATACTAAGCCTAGCCCTCACTTAAACAGAACCCTTATCCGAAGCCTAAACTTAACCCTAACCTTAACTTTATACTAAACCTAACACTAAACCTAACAATAACCCTAAACCTGACCCTCACCCTAACCCTAAACCCTAGCACTAACTCTAACTGTAAACCTAACCCTAACCCTAACCTAGCCTTTACCGTAAACATAGCCTTAACCCTAACTTTACCCCTAACCTGACCCTAAGCCTATGCCTAACCCTAACACTAATCTTAACCCTAACTCTAACCTTAACCCTAAACCTTACCCTAACCCTCACTATTAACTGAAACTTCACCCTAACTCTAACCCTAACTGTAACTCTAACCCTAACCATAACACTTACCCTAAACCCTCACCTGAACTGTAAACCTAACCCTAACTCTCGCACTAACCCCTAACCGTATCCCCAACCCTAAACCTAATGCTATCCCTAAACTTATCCCTGACCCTAACCCTAAAACAAACAGTAACCCTAATCTAACCCTAACCCTAACATTAACCTAAACTTAACCCTACCCTAACCATAAACCTAAAGCTAACACCCTAAACCTAACCTCTACCACTAACTATAAACCTACGACTAATCCTAACTCTTATCCTAACCCTCACCCTTAACGTAAACTTCACACTAACCCTAAACCTACCCCTAACCTTAAACATAACCCCTAATCCTAACCCGAACCCTAAAACTAACCTTAACACTACCCTGAACACAAACCCAAACTCTACCCTAACCCTAAAAATAACCCTCACCCTATCCTAAACTTCATCCAAACCCTAACCCTAACCTTAACCCTAAACCTACACCAAACCAAAAACCTAACCCTAAACCTAACTCTAACCATAACGCTAGTCCACAAGAACCCTGAACCTAACCCATAGAATAGCCCTGAACCTTACCCTAAACCTAATCCTAACCCTAACCTCGACCCTAAATAGAGCACTAACTCTAACCCTAAACCTGAACCTAAACCTAAATCTTACCCTACACCTAACCCTAATCCTAAACCTAACACTAACTCTAACTCTAACACTAATCACAATACCCTAAACCCTCACCTTAACTCTAAAACTAACCATAACCCTCACCCTAACTCCTAACCGTATCCCCAACCCTAACCCTAATGCTATCCCTAAACCTAACTCTAACACTAACCTGCACCCCTAAGCCCTAACAATAACCCTAACCCTAACCCAAACCCTAACCCCTAACACCAAAGTTTAACCCAAACCTTAACCCTAAATTTCACCCTAACCCTAACACTAACCCTAAACCTAATCATAAACCTAACCCTAACCTAAACCAAACCTAACCATGACCCAAACCACAATGCCTAACCAGAATCCTCACCCAAACCCTAACCCTAAACTACACCTCTATCCCCTAACACCTTACCATAACCATAATCCTAACCCTCCCCAACCGTCACCCTAAACCTAACCCTCACCCCAACCACAATGCCTAACACAAACCGGAACCCTAACCCTAAGCGTAACACTAAACTTAACCCTGACCTAAAATCTAACCCTAACCCTAGAACTAAACAGAACCCGTAAACTTAACCCGAAACATAACTTTAACACTAACCTGAAAACTAACCTAAACCTTAGCCATAACACTAACCCTAACCCTCACCCTATTTTAAACTTCAGGCTATCCCTAACCTAAAGCAAACCCTACCTATAAGCCTAACCCTACCCCTAAACCTAACCCTAACCTTAACCTTGGCGCACCTGGAACCCTAAACCGAACCCTTAAAATAACTCTGACCCTAACCCTCAACCTAAACCTAATAGTAATCCTAACCCTGACCCTAACCCTAACCTTACCTTAACCCTAACTTTAACCCTACCATAAACTTAAACCTAATCCTAACTCTAACCCTAACCCTAACCCTAACCGTAACACACAAAACCCTCACCTTAACTGTAAACGTAACTCTAAATCTTACCCTAACCCTAAACTTAACCCTAAATATAACCCTACCCTCAACCTAACTGAAACACTAACCCCAACCCTAAGTCTAACACTAATCCTTAGCCTAAACCTAACCTTTACCCTAAACCTAACCCTAACCACTTTCCGGAACTCTGACCCTAACCCTAACCCTACCACAAACCCTAACCCTAACCCTAAACTGAACTCTCACCCTTAACCAAATTTCACCCGAACCATAACCCTAAAGCTTCCCTAACTTCATTCAAACCCTAATCCTAACCAAAACTAAAACTAACCCAACACCTAACTCTAACCCTAACACTAATCCTAAACCTATCCCTAACCCTGACCTTAACCTGAACCCTAACCCCTAACCCTAACCCTCACACTTAACATGAACTTCATCCTAACCCTAACACTAAACATAACACTAAATCTCCTCCTAACCCTGACCCTAACCCTAATCCTAACCATAAACCTACACCTAACCCGAAACTTAACCCTAACCCTGACCCTAACTCTTACTCTAACCCTAATCCTAACGCTAAAACTTACCCTAAACTCTCAGGTTAATTGAAAACCTAGCACTAGCCCTCACCGTAACTTCTAAACCTAACCTCAACCCTTAACCTAACCCTATCTCTAACGTTAACCTAGCCCTAAACCTAACCATGACTTAACCCTAACACTTACCATAACCCTAACCCTCAATCTAACCTTAACCCTATACCTAATCCTAACATTAACCCTAACCCCTAAACCCTAACCCTAACCCTAAGCTCAAACCTAAACGTTAACTTCAACTTCACCCTTATCCTAACCCTAAACCGAACCCTCACCCTAAACCTAACCCTAAACCTGACCCTAACCTTAACCCAAACACCTAACCCTAACGCTAACTCTAACACTCATCCTTAACCTAAATTTCACCCTAAACCTAAGCCTAACCTAAACCCTAACCTTTACCCTAAACCTTCACCAAACCCAAAACCTAACACTAAACCTAACTCTAACCATAACGCTAGTCCACAAGAACCCTGAGCCTAACCCATACAATAGCCCTGAACCTAACCCTAAACCTAATCCTAATCCTCATCCTAACCCTAACCCTAACTCTAACGTCGACCCTAAATAGAACACTAAACCTAACCCTAAACCTGAACCTAAACCTAAATCTTTCCCTACACCTAACCCTAATCCTAAACTTAACCCTATCCCTAATACTAAGCCTAGCCCTGACTTAAACAGAACCCTTATCCGAAGCCTAAACTTAACCCTAACCTTAACTTTATACTAAACCTAACACTAAACCTAACAATAACCCTAAACCTGACCCTCACCCTAACCCTAAACCCTAGCACTAACTCTAACTGTAAACCTAACCCTAACCCTAACCTAGCCTTTACCGTAAACATAGCCTTAACCCTAACTTTACCCCTAACCTGACCCTAAGCCTATGCCTAACCCTAACACTAATCTTAACCCTAACTCTAACCTTAACCCTAAACCTTACCCTAACCCTCACTATTAACTGAAACTTCACCCTAACTCTAACCCTAACTGTAACTCTAACCCTAACCATAACACTTACCCTAAACCCTCACCTGAACTGTAAACCTAACCCTAACTCTCGCACTAACCCCTAACCGTATCCCCAACCCTAAACCTAATGCTATCCCTAAACTTATCCCTGACCCTAACCCTAAAACAAACAGTAACCCTAATCTAACCCTAACCCTAACATTAACCTAAACTTAACCCTACCCTAACCATAAACCTAAAGCTAACACCCTAAACCTAACCTCTACCACTAACTATAAATCTACGACTAATCCTAACTCTTATCCTAACCCTCACCCTTAACGTAAACTTCACACTAACCCGAAACCTACCCCTAACCTTAAACATAACCCCTAATCCTAACCCGAACCCTAAAACTAACCTTAACACTAACCTGAACACAAACCCAAACTCTACCCTAACCCTAAAAATAACCCTCACCCTATCCTAAACTTCATCCAAACCCTAACCCTAACCTTAACCCTAAACCTACACCAAACCAAAAACCTAACCCTAAACCTAACTCTAACCATAACGCTAGTCCACAAGAACCCTGAACCTAACCCATAGAATAGCCCTGAACCTTACCCTAAACCTAATCCTAACCCTAACCTCGACCCTAAATAGAGCACTAACTCTAACCCTAAACCTGAACCTAAACCTAAATCTTACCCTACACCTAACCCTAATCCTAAACCTAACACTAACTCTAACTCTAACACTAATCATAATACCCTAAACCCTCACCTTAACTCTAAAACTAACCGTAACCCTCACCCTAACTCCTAACCGTATCCCCAACCCTAACCCTAATGCTATCCCTAAACCTAACTCTAACACTAACCTGCACCCCTAAGCCCTAACAATAACCCTAACCCTAACCCAAACCCTAACCCCTAACACCAAAGTTTAACCCAAACCTTAACCCTAAATTTCACCCTAACCCTAACACTAACCCTAAACCTAATCATAAACCTAACCCTAACCTAAACCAAACCTAACCATGACCCAAACCACAATGCCTAACCAGAATCCTCACCCAAACCCTAACCCTAAACTACACCTCTATCCCCTAACACCTTACCATAACCATAATCCTAACCCTCCCCAACCGTCACCCTAAACCTAACCCTCACCCCAACCACAATGCCTAACACAAACCGGAACCCTAACCCTAAGCGTAACACTAAACTTAACCCTGACCTAAAATCTAACCCTAACCCTAGAACTAAACAGAACCCGTAAACTTAACCCGAAACATAACTTTAACACTAACCTGAAAACTAACCTAAACCTTAGCCATAACACTAACCCTAACCCTCACCCTATTTTAAACTTCAGGCTATCCCTAACCTAAAGCAAACCCTACCTATAAGCCTAACCCTACCCCTAAACCTAACCCTAACCTTAACCTTGGCGCACCTGGAACCCTAAACCGAACCCTTAAAATAACTCTGACCCTAACCCTCAACCTAAACCTAATAGTAATCCTAACCCTGACCCTAACCCTAACCTTACCTTAACCCTAACTTTAACCCTACCATAAACTTAAACCTAATCCTAACTCTAACCCTAACCCTAACCCTAACCGTAACACACAAAACCCTCACCTTAACTGTAAACGTAACTCTAAATCTTACCCTAACCCTAAACTTAACCCTAAATATAACCCTACCCTCAACCTAACTGAAACACTAACCCCAACCCTAAGTCTAACACTAATCCTTAGCCTAAACCTAACCTTTACCCTAAACCTAACCCTAACCACTTTCCGGAACTCTGACCCTAACCCTAACCCTACCACAAACCCTAACCCTAACCCTAAACTGAACTCTCACCCTTAACCAAATTTCACCCGAACCATAACCCTAAAGCTTCCCTAACTTCATTCAAACCCTAATCCTAACCAAAACTAAAACTAACCCAACACCTAACTCTAACCCTAACACTAATCCTAAACCTATCCCTAACCCTGACCTTAACCTGAACCCTAACCCCTAACCCTAACCCTCACACTTAACATGAACTTCATCCTAACCCTAACACTAAACATAACACTAAATCTCCTCCTAACCCTGACCCTAACCCTAATCCTAACCATAAACCTACACCTAACCCGAAACTTAACCCTAACCCTGACCCTAACTCTTACTCTAACCCTAATCCTAACGCTAAAACTTACCCTAAACTCTCAGGTTAATTGAAAACCTAGCACTAGCCCTCACCGTAACTTCTAAACCTAACCTCAACCCTTAACCTAACCCTATCTCTAACGTTAACCTAGCCCTAAACCTAACCATGACTTAACCCTAACACTTACCATAACCCTAACCCTCAATCTAACCTTAACCCTATACCTAATCCTAACATTAACCCTAACCCCTAAACCCTAACCCTAACCCTAAGCTCAAACCTAAACGTTAACTTCAACTTCACCCTTATCCTAACCCTAAACCGAACCCTCACCCTAAACCTAACCCTAAACCTGACCCTAACCTTAACCCAAACACCTAACCCTAACGCTAACTCTAACACTCATCCTTAACCTAAATTTCACCCTAAACCTAAGCCTAACCTAAACCCTAACCTTTACCCTAAACCTTCACCAAACCCAAAACCTAACACTAAACCTAACTCTAACCATAACGCTAGTCCACAAGAACCCTGAGCCTAACCCATACAATAGCCCTGAACCTAACCCTAAACCTAATCCTAATCCTAACCCTAACCCTAACTCTAACGTCGACCCTAAATAGAACACTAAACCTAACCCTAAACCTGAACCTAAACCTAAATCTTTCCCTACACCTAACCCTAATCCTAAACTTAACCCTCTCCCTAATACTAAGCCTAGCCCTCACTTAAACAGAACCCTTATCCGAAGCCTAAACTTAACCCTAACCTTAACTTTATACTAAACCTAACACTAAACCTAACAATAACCCTAAACCTGACCCTCACCCTAACCCTAAACCCTAGCACTAACTCTAACTGTAAACCTAACCCTAACCCTAACCTAGCCTTTACCGTAAACATAGCCTTAACCCTAACTTTACCCCTAACCTGACCCTAAGCCTATGCCTAACCCTAACACTAATCTTAACCCTAACTCTAACCTTAACCCTAAACCTTACCCTAACCCTCACTATTAACTGAAACTTCACCCTAACTCTAACCCTAACTGTAACTCTAACCCTAACCATAACACTTACCCTAAACCCTCACCTGAACTGTAAACCTAACCCTAACTCTCGCACTAACCCCTAACCGTATCCCCAACCCTAAACCTAATGCTATCCCTAAACTTATCCCTGACCCTAACCCTAAAACAAACAGTAACCCTAATCTAACCCTAACCCTAACATTAACCTAAACTTAACCCTACCCTAACCATAAACCTAAAGCTAACACCCTAAACCTAACCTCTACCACTAACTATAAACCTACGACTAATCCTAACTCTTATCCTAACCCTCACCCTTAACGTAAACTTCACACTAACCCTAAACCTACCCCTAACCTTAAACATAACCCCTAATCCTAACCCGAACCCTAAAACTAACCTTAACACTACCCTGAACACAAACCCAAACTCTACCCTAACCCTAAAAATAACCCTCACCCTATCCTAAACTTCATCCAAACCCTAACCCTAACCTTAACCCTAAACCTACACCAAACCAAAAACCTAACCCTAAACCTAACTCTAACCATAACGCTAGTCCACAAGAACCCTGAACCTAACCCATAGAATAGCCCTGAACCTTACCCTAAACCTAATCCTAACCCTAACCTCGACCCTAAATAGAGCACTAACTCTAACCCTAAACCTGAACCTAAACCTAAATCTTACCCTACACCTAACCCTAATCCTAAACCTAACACTAACTCTAACTCTAACACTAATCACAATACCCTAAACCCTCACCTTAACTCTAAAACTAACCATAACCCTCACCCTAACTCCTAACCGTATCCCCAACCCTAACCCTAATGCTATCCCTAAACCTAACTCTAACACTAACCTGCACCCCTAAGCCCTAACAATAACCCTAACCCTAACCCAAACCCTAACCCCTAACACCAAAGTTTAACCCAAACCTTAACCCTAAATTTCACCCTAACCCTAACACTAACCCTAAACCTAATCATAAACCTAACCCTAACCTAAACCAAACCTAACCATGACCCAAACCACAATGCCTAACCAGAATCCTCACCCAAACCCTAACCCTAAACTACACCTCTATCCCCTAACACCTTACCATAACCATAATCCTAACCCTCCCCAACCCTCACCCTAAACCTAACCCTCACCCCAACCACAATGCCTAACACAAACCGGAACCCTAACCCTAAGCGTAACACTAAACTTAACCCTGACCTAAAATCTAACCCTAACCCTAGAACTAAACAGAACCCGTAAACTTAACCCGAAACATAACTTTAACACTAACCTGAAAACTAACCTAAACCTTAGCCATAACACTAACCCTAACCCTCACCCTATTTTAAACTTCAGGCTATCCCTAACCTAAAGCAAACCCTACCTATAAGCCTAACCCTACCCCTAAACCTAACCCTAACCTTAACCTTGGCGCACCTGGAACCCTAAACCGAACCCTTAAAATAACTCTGACCCTAACCCTCAACCTAAACCTAATACTAATCCTAACCCTGACCCTAACCCTAACCTTACCTTAACCCTAACTTTAACCCTACCATAAACTTAAACCTAATCCTAACTCTAACCCTAACCCTAACCCTAACCGTAACACACAAAACCCTCACCTTAACTGTAAACGTAACTCTAAATCTTACCCTAACCCTAAACTTAACCCTAAATATAACCCTACCCTCAACCTAACTGAAACACTAACCCCAACCCTAAGTCTAACACTAATCCTTAGCCTAAACCTAACCTTTACCCTAAACCTAACCCTAACCACTTTCCGGAACTCTGACCCTAACCCTAACCCTACCACAAACCCTAACCCTAACCCTAAACTGAACTCTCACCCTTAACCAAATTTCACCCGAACCATAACCCTAAAGCTTCCCTAACTTCATTCAAACCCTAATCCTAACCAAAACTAAAACTAACCCAAGACCTAACTCTAACCCTAACACTAATCCTAAACCTATCCCTAACCCTGACCTTAACCTGAACCCTAACCCCTAACCCTAACCCTCACACTTAACATGAACTTCATCCTAACCCTAACACTAAACATAACACTAAATCTCCTCCTAACCCTGACCCTAACCCTAATCCTAACCATAAACCTACACCTAACCCGAAACTTAACCCTAACCCTGACCCTAACTCTTACTCTAACCCTAATCCTAACGCTAAAACTTACCCTAAACTCTCAGGTTAATTGAAAACCTAGCACTAGCCCTCACCGTAACTTCTAAACCTAACCTCAACCCTTAACCTAACCCTATCTCTAACGTTAACCTAGCCCTAAACCTAACCACGACTTAACCCTAACACTTACCATAACCCTAACCCTCAATCTAACCTTAACCCTATACCTAATCCTAACATTAACCCTAACCCCTAAACCCTAACCCTAACCCTAAGCTCAAACCTAAACGTTAACTTCAACTTCACCCTTATCCTAACCCTAAACCGAACCCTCACCCTAAACCTAACCCTAAACCTGACCCTAACCTTAACCCAAACACCTAACCCTAACGCTAACTCTAACACTCATCCTTAACCTAAATTTCACCCTAAACCTAAGCCTAACCTAAACCCTAACCTTTACCCTAAACCTTCACCAAACCCAAAACCTAACACTAAACCTAACTCTAACCATAACGCTAGTCCACAAGAACCCTGAGCCTAACCCATACAATAGCCCTGAACCTAACCCTAAACCTAATCCTAATCCTCATCCTAACCCTAACCCTAACTCTAACGTCGACCCTAAATAGAACACTAAACCTAACCCTAAACCTGAACCTAAACCTAAATCTTTCCCTACACCTAACCCTAATCCTAAACTTAACCCTATCCCTAATACTAAGCCTAGCCCTGACTTAAACAGAACCCTTATCCGAAGCCTAAACTTAACCCTAACCTTAACTTTATACTAAACCTAACACTAAACCTAACAATAACCCTAAACCTGACCCTCACCCTAACCCTAAACCCTAGCACTAACTCTAACTGTAAACCTAACCCTAACCCTAACCTAGCCTTTACCGTAAACATAGCCTTAACCCTAACTTTACCCCTAACCTGACCCTAAGCCTATGCCTAACCCTAACACTAATCTTAACCCTAACTCTAACCTTAACCCTAAACCTTACCCTAACCCTCACTATTAACTGAAACTTCACCCTAACTCTAACCCTAACTGTAACTCTAACCCTAACCATAACACTTACCCTAAACCCGCACCTGAACTGTAAACCTAAGCCTAACTCTCGCACTAACCCCTAACCGTATCCCCAACCCTAAACCTAATGCTATCCCTAAACTTATCCCTGACCCTAACCCTAAAACAAACAGTAACCCTAATCTAACCCTAACCCTAACATTAACCTAAACTTAACCCTACCCTAACCATAAACCTAAAGCTAACACCCTAAACCTAACCTCTACCACTAACTATAAATCTACGACTAATCCTAACTCTTATCCTAACCCTCACCCTTAACGTAAACTTCACACTAACCCTAAACCTACCCCTAACCTTAAACATAACCCCTAATCCTAACCCGAACCCTAAAACTAACCTTAACACTAACCTGAACACAAACCCAAACTCTACCCTAACCCTAAAAATAACCCTCACCCTATCCTAAACTTCATCCAAACCCTAACCCTAACCTTAACCCTAAACCTACACCAAACCAAAAACCTAACCCTAAACCTAACTCTAACCATAACGCTAGTCCACAAGAACCCTGAACCTAACCCATAGAATAGCCCTGAACCTTACCCTAAACCTAATCCTAACCCTAACCTCGACCCTAAATAGAGCACTAACTCTAACCCTAAACCTGAACCTAAACCTAAATCTTACCCTACACCTAAAAATAATCCTAAACCTAACACTAACTCTAACTCTAACACTAATCATAATACCTTAAACCCTCACCTTAACTCTAAAACTAACCGTAACCCTCACCCTAACTCCTAACCGTATCCCCAACCCTAACCCTAATGCTATCCCTAAACCTAACTCTAACACTAACCTGCACCCCTAAGCCCTAACAATAACCCTAACCCTAACCCAAACCCTAACCCCTAACACCAAAGTTTAACCCAAACCTTAACCCTAAATTTCACCCTAACCCTAACACTAACCCTAAACCTAATCATAAACCTAACCCTAACCTAAACCAAACCTAACCATGACCCAAACCACAATGCCTAACCAGAATCCTCACCCAAACCCTAACCCTAAACTACACCTCTATCCCCTAACACCTTACCATAACCATAATCCTAACCCTCCCCAACCGTCACCCTAAACCTAACCCTCACCCCAACCACAATGCCTAACACAAACCGGAACCCTAACCCTAAGCGTAACACTAAACTTAACCCTGACCTAAAATCTAACCCTAACCCTAGAACTAAACAGAACCCGTAAACTTAACCCGAAACATAACTTTAACACTAACCTGAAAACTAACCTAAACCTTAGCCATAACACTAACCCTAACCCTCACCCTATTTTAAACTTCAGGCTATCCCTAACCTAAAGCAAACCCTACCTATAAGCCTAACCCTACCCCTAAACCTAACCCTAACCTTAACCTTGGCGCACCTGGAACCCTAAACCGAACCCTTAAAATAACTCTGACCCTAACCCTCAACCTAAACCTAATACTAATCCTAACCCTGACCCTAACCCTAACCTTACCTTAACCCTAACTTTAACCCTACCATAAACTTAAACCTAATCCTAACTCTAACCCTAACCCTAACCCTAACCGTAACACACAAAACCCTCACCTTAACTGTAAACGTAACTCTAAATCTTACCCTAACCCTAAACTTAACCCTAAATATAACCCTACCCTCAACCTAACTGAAACACTAACCCCAACCCTAAGTCTAACACTAATCCTTAGCCTAAACCTAACCTTTACCCTAAACCTAACCCTAACCACTTTCCGGAACTCTGACCCTAACCCTAACCCTACCACAAACCCTAACCCTAACCCTAAACTGAACTCTCACCCTTAACCAAATTTCACCCGAACCATAACCCTAAAGCTTCCCTAACTTCATTCAAACCCTAATCCTAACCAAAACTAAAACTAACCCAACACCTAACTCTAACCCTAACACTAATCCTAAACCTAACCCTAACCCTGACCTTAACCTGAACCCTAACCCCTAACCCTAACCCTCACACTTAACATGAACTTCATCCTAACCCTAACACTAAACATAACACTAAATCTCCTCCTAACCCTGACCCTAACCCTAATCCTAACCATAAACCTACACCTAACCCGAAACTTAACCCTAACCCTGACCCTAACTCTTACTCTAACCCTAATCCTAATGCTAAAACTTACCCTAAACTCTCAGGTTAATTGAAAACCTAGCACTAGCCCTCACCGTAACTTCTAAACCTAACCTCAACCCTTAACCTAACCCTATCTCTAACGTTAACCTAGCCCTAAACCTAACCATGACTTAACCCTAACACTTACCATAACCCTAACCCTCAATCTAACCTTAACCCTATACCTAATCCTAACATTAACCCTAACCCCTAAACCCTAACCCTAACCCTAAGCTCAAACCTAAACGTTAACTTCAACTTCACCCTTATCCTAACCCTAAACCGAACCCTCACCCTAAACCTAACCCTAAACCTGACCCTAACCTTAACCCAAACACCTAACCCTAACGCTAACTCTAACACTCATCCTTAACCTAAATTTCACCCTAAACCTAAGCCTAACCTAAACCCTAACCTTTACCCTAAACCTTCACCAAACCCAAAACCTAACACTAAACCTAACTCTAACCATAACGCTAGTCCACAAGAACCCTGAGCCTAACCCATACAATAGCCCTGAACCTAACCCTAAACCTAATCCTAATCCTCATCCTAACCCTAACCCTAACTCTAACGTCGACCCTAAATAGAACACTAAACCTAACCCTAAACCTGAACCTAAACCTAAATCTTTCCCTACACCTAACCCTAATCCTAAACTTAACCCTCTCCCTAATACTAAGCCTAGCCCTCACTTAAACAGAACCCTTATCCGAAGCCTAAACTTAACCCTAACCTTAACTTTATACTAAACCTAACACTAAACCTAACAATAACCCTAAACCTGACCCTCACCCTAACCCTAAACCCTAGCACTAACTCTAACTGTAAACCTAACCCTAACCCTAACCTAGCCTTTACCGTAAACATAGCCTTAACCCTAACTTTACCCCTAACCTGACCCTAAGCCTATGCCTAACCCTAACACTAATCTTAACCCTAACTCTAACCTTAACCCTAAACCTTACCCTAACCCTCACTATTAACTGAAACTTCACCCTAACTCTAACCCTAACTGTAACTCTAACCCTAACCATAACACTTACCCTAAACCCTCACCTGAACTGTAAACCTAACCCTAACTCTCGCACTAACCCCTAACCGTATCCCCAACCCTAAACCTAATGCTATCCCTAAACTTATCCCTGACCCTAACCCTAAAACAAACAGTAACCCTAATCTAACCCTAACCCTAACATTAACCTAAACTTAACCCTACCCTAACCATAAACCTAAAGCTAACACCCTAAACCTAACCTCTACCACTAACTATAAACCTACGACTAATCCTAACTCTTATCCTAACCCTCACCCTTAACGTAAACTTCACACTAACCCTAAACCTACCCCTAACCTTAAACATAACCCCTAATCCTAACCCGAACCCTAAAACTAACCTTAACACTACCCTGAACACAAACCCAAACTCTACCCTAACCCTAAAAATAACCCTCACCCTATCCTAAACTTCATCCAAACCCTAACCCTAACCTTAACCCTAAACCTACACCAAACCAAAAACCTAACCCTAAACCTAACTCTAACCATAACGCTAGTCCACAAGAACCCTGAACCTAACCCATAGAATAGCCCTGAACCTTACCCTAAACCTAATCCTAACCCTAACCTCGACCCTAAATAGAGCACTAACTCTAACCCTAAACCTGAACCTAAACCTAAATCTTACCCTACACCTAACCCTAATCCTAAACCTAACACTAACTCTAACTCTAACACTAATCACAATACCCTAAACCCTCACCTTAACTCTAAAACTAACCGTAACCCTCACCCTAACTCCTAACCGTATCCCCAACCCTAACCCTAATGCTATCCCTAAACCTAACTCTAACACTAACCTGCACCCCTAAGCCCTAACAATAACCCTAACCCTAACCCAAACCCTAACCCCTAACACCAAAGTTTAACCCAAACCTTAACCCTAAATTTCACCCTAACCCTAACACTAACCCTAAACCTAATCATAAACCTAACCCTAACCTAAACCAAACCTAACCATGACCCAAACCACAATGCCTAACCAGAATCCTCACCCAAACCCTAACCCTAAACTACACCTCTATCCCCTAACACCTTACCATAACCATAATCCTAACCCTCCCCAACCCTCACCCTAAACCTAACCCTCACCCCAACCACAATGCCTAACACAAACCGGAACCCTAACCCTAAGCGTAACACTAAACTTAACCCTGACCTAAAATCTAACCCTAACCCTAGAACTAAACAGAACCCGTAAACTTAACCCGAAACATAACTTTAACACTAACCTGAAAACTAACCTAAACCTTAGCCATAACACTAACCCTAACCCTCACCCTATTTTAAACTTCAGGCTATCCCTAACCTAAAGCAAACCCTACCTATAAGCCTAACCCTACCCCTAAACCTAACCCTAACCTTAACCTTGGCGCACCTGGAACCCTAAACCGAACCCTTAAAATAACTCTGACCCTAACCCTCAACCTAAACCTAATACTAATCCTAACCCTGACCCTAACCCTAACCTTACCTTAACCCTAACTTTAACCCTACCATAAACTTAAACCTAATCCTAACTCTAACCCTAACCCTAACCCTAACCGTAACACACAAAACCCTCACCTTAACTGTAAACGTAACTCTAAATCTTACCCTAACCCTAAACTTAACCCTAAATATAACCCTACCCTCAACCTAACTGAAACACTAACCCCAACCCTAAGTCTAACACTAATCCTTAGCCTAAACCTAACCTTTACCCTAAACCTAACCCTAACCACTTTCCGGAACTCTGACCCTAACCCTAACCCTACCACAAACCCTAACCCTAACCCTAAACTGAACTCTCACCCTTAACCAAATTTCACCCGAACCATAACCCTAAAGCTTCCCTAACTTCATTCAAACCCTAATCCTAACCAAAACTAAAACTAACCCAACACCTAACTCTAACCCTAACACTAATCCTAAACCTATCCCTAACCCTGACCTTAACCTGAACCCTAACCCCTAACCCTAACCCTCACACTTAACATGAACTTCATCCTAACCCTAACACTAAACATAACACTAAATCTCCTCCTAACCCTGACCCTAACCCTAATCCTAACCATAAACCTACACCTAACCCGAAACTTAACCCTAACCCTGACCCTAACTCTTACTCTAACCCTAATCCTAACGCTAAAACTTACCCTAAACTCTCAGGTTAAATGAAAACCTAGCACTAGCCCTCACCGTAACTTCTAAACCTAACCTCAACCCTTAACCTAACCCTATCTCTAACGTTAACCTAGCCCTAAACCTAACCACGACTTAACCCTAACACTTACCATAACCCTAACCCTCAATCTAACCTTAACCCTATACCTAATCCTAACATTAACCCTAACCCCTAAACCCTAACCCTAACCCTAAGCTCAAACCTAAACGTTAACTTCAACTTCACCCTTATCCTAACCCTAAACCGAACCCTCACCCTAAACCTAACCCTAAACCTGACCCTAACCTTAACCCAAACACCTAACCCTAACGCTAACTCTAACACTCATCCTTAACCTAAATTTCACCCTAAACCTAAGCCTAACCTAAACCCTAACCTTTACCCTAAACCTTCACCAAACCCAAAACCTAACACTAAACCTAACTCTAACCATAACGCTAGTCCACAAGAACCCTGAGCCTAACCCATACAATAGCCCTGAACCTAACCCTAAACCTAATCCTAATCCTCATCCTAACCCTAACCCTAACTCTAACGTCGACCCTAAATAGAACACTAAACCTAACCCTAAACCTGAACCTAAACCTAAATCTTTCCCTACACCTAACCCTAATCCTAAACTTAACCCTATCCCTAATACTAAGCCTAGCCCTGACTTAAACAGAACCCTTATCCGAAGCCTAAACTTAACCCTAACCTTAACTTTATACTAAACCTAACACTAAACCTAACAATAACCCTAAACCTGACCCTCACCCTAACCCTAAACCCTAGCACTAACTCTAACTGTAAACCTAACCCTAACCCTAACCTAGCCTTTACCGTAAACATAGCCTTAACCCTAACTTTACCCCTAACCTGACCCTAAGCCTATGCCTAACCCTAACACTAATCTTAACCCTAACTCTAACCTTAACCCTAAACCTTACCCTAACCCTCACTATTAACTGAAACTTCACCCTAACTCTAACCCTAACTGTAACTCTAACCCTAACCATAACACTTACCCTAAACCCGCACCTGAACTGTAAACCTAAGCCTAACTCTCGCACTAACCCCTAACCGTATCCCCAACCCTAAACCTAATGCTATCCCTAAACTTATCCCTGACCCTAACCCTAAAACAAACAGTAACCCTAATCTAACCCTAACCCTAACATTAACCTAAACTTAACCCTACCCTAACCATAAACCTAAAGCTAACACCCTAAACCTAACCTCTACCACTAACTATAAATCTACGACTAATCCTAACTCTTATCCTAACCCTCACCCTTAACGTAAACTTCACACTAACCCTAAACCTACCCCTAACCTTAAACATAACCCCTAATCCTAACCCGAACCCTAAAACTAACCTTAACACTAACCTGAACACAAACCCAAACTCTACCCTAACCCTAAAAATAACCCTCACCCTATCCTAAACTTCATCCAAACCCTAACCCTAACCTTAACCCTAAACCTACACCAAACCAAAAACCTAACCCTAAACCTAACTCTAACCATAACGCTAGTCCACAAGAACCCTGAACCTAACCCATAGAATAGCCCTGAACCTTACCCTAAACCTAATCCTAACCCTAACCTCGACCCTAAATAGAGCACTAACTCTAACCCTAAACCTGAACCTAAACCTAAATCTTACCCTACACCTAACCCTAATCCTAAACCTAACACTAACTCTAACTCTAACACTAATCATAATACCTTAAACCCTCACCTTAACTCTAAAACTAACCGTAACCCTCACCCTAACTCCTAACCGTATCCCCAACCCTAACCCTAATGCTATCCCTAAACCTAACTCTAACACTAACCTGCACCCCTAAGCCCTAACAATAACCCTAACCCTAACCCAAACCCTAACCCCTAACACCAAAGTTTAACCCAAACCTTAACCCTAAATTTCACCCTAACCCTAACACTAACCCTAAACCTAATCATAAACCTAACCCTAACCTAAACCAAACCTAACCATGACCCAAACCACAATGCCTAACCAGAATCCTCACCCAAACCCTAACCCTAAACTACACCTCTATCCCCTAACACCTTACCATAACCATAATCCTAACCCTCCCCAACCGTCACCCTAAACCTAACCCTCACCCCAACCACAATGCCTAACACAAACCGGAACCCTAACCCTAAGCGTAACACTAAACTTAACCCTGACCTAAAATCTAACCCTAACCCTAGAACTAAACAGAACCCGTAAACTTAACCCGAAACATAACTTTAACACTAACCTGAAAACTAACCTAAACCTTAGCCATAACACTAACCCTAACCCTCACCCTATTTTAAACTTCAGGCTATCCCTAACCTAAAGCAAACCCTACCTATAAGCCTAACCCTACCCCTAAACCTAACCCTAACCTTAACCTTGGCGCACCTGGAACCCTAAACCGAACCCTTAAAATAACTCTGACCCTAACCCTCAACCTAAACCTAATACTAATCCTAACCCTGACCCTAACCCTAACCTTACCTTAACCCTAACTTTAACCCTACCATAAACTTAAACCTAATCCTAACTCTAACCCTAACCCTAACCCTAACCGTAACACACAAAACCCTCACCTTAACTGTAAACGTAACTCTAAATCTTACCCTAACCCTAAACTTAACCCTAAATATAACCCTACCCTCAACCTAACTGAAACACTAACCCCAACCCTAAGTCTAACACTAATCCTTAGCCTAAACCTAACCTTTACCCTAAACCTAACCCTAACCACTTTCCGGAACTCTGACCCTAACCCTAACCCTACCACAAACCCTAACCCTAACCCTAAACTGAACTCTCACCCTTAACCAAATTTCACCCGAACCATAACCCTAAAGCTTCCCTAACTTCATTCAAACCCTAATCCTAACCAAAACTAAAACTAACCCAACACCTAACTCTAACCCTAACACTAATCCTAAACCTATCCCTAACCCTGACCTTAACCTGAACCCTAACCCCTAACCCTAACCCTCACACTTAACATGAACTTCATCCTAACCCTAACACTAAACATAACACTAAATCTCCTCCTAACCCTGACCCTAACCCTAATCCTAACCATAAACCTACACCTAACCCGAAACTTAACCCTAACCCTGACCCTAACTCTTACTCTAACCCTAATCCTAACGCTAAAACTTACCCTAAACTCTCAGGTTAATTGAAAACCTAGCACTAGCCCTCACCGTAACTTCTAAACCTAACCTCAACCCTTAACCTAACCCTATCTCTAACGTTAACCTAGCCCTAAACCTAACCATGACTTAACCCTAACACTTACCATAACCCTAACCCTCAATCTAACCTTAACCCTATACCTAATCCTAACATTAACCCTAACCCCTAAACCCTAACCCTAACCCTAAGCTCAAACCTAAACGTTAACTTCAACTTCACCCTTATCCTAACCCTAAACCGAACCCTCACCCTAAACCTAACCCTAAACCTGACCCTAACCTTAACCCAAACACCTAACCCTAACGCTAACTCTAACACTCATCCTTAACCTAAATTTCACCCTAAACCTAAGCCTAACCTAAACCCTAACCTTTACCCTAAACCTTCACCAAACCCAAAACCTAACACTAAACCTAACTCTAACCATAACGCTAGTCCACAAGAACCCTGAGCCTAACCCATACAATAGCCCTGAACCTAACCCTAAACCTAATCCTAATCCTCATCCTAACCCTAACCCTAACTCTAACGTCGACCCTAAATAGAACACTAAACCTAACCCTAAACCTGAACCTAAACCTAAATCTTTCCCTACACCTAACCCTAATCCTAAACTTAACCCTATCCCTAATACTAAGCCTAGCCCTGACTTAAACAGAACCCTTATCCGAAGCCTAAACTTAACCCTAACCTTAACTTTATACTAAACCTAACACTAAACCTAACAATAACCCTAAACCTGACCCTCACCCTAACCCTAAACCCTAGCACTAACTCTAACTGTAAACCTAACCCTAACCCTAACCTAGCCTTTACCGTAAACATAGCCTTAACCCTAACTTTACCCCTAACCTGACCCTAAGCCTATGCCTAACCCTAACACTAATCTTAACCCTAACTCTAACCTTAACCCTAAACCTTACCCTAACCCTCACTATTAACTGAAACTTCACCCTAACTCTAACCCTAACTGTAACTCTAACCCTAACCATAACACTTACCCTAAACCCTCACCTGAACTGTAAACCTAACCCTAACTCTCGCACTAACCCCTAACCGTATCCCCAACCCTAAACCTAATGCTATCCCTAAACTTATCCCTGACCCTAACCCTAAAACAAACAGTAACCCTAATCTAACCCTAACCCTAACATTAACCTAAACTTAACCCTACCCTAACCATAAACCTAAAGCTAACACCCTAAACCTAACCTCTACCACTAACTATAAATCTACGACTAATCCTAACTCTTATCCTAACCCTCACCCTTAACGTAAACTTCACACTAACCCTAAACCTACCCCTAACCTTAAACATAACCCCTAATCCTAACCCGAACCCTAAAACTAACCTTAACACTAACCTGAACACAAACCCAAACTCTACCCTAACCCTAAAAATAACCCTCACCCTATCCTAAACTTCATCCAAACCCTAACCCTAACCTTAACCCTAAACCTACACCAAACCAAAAACCTAACCCTAAACCTAACTCTAACCATAACGCTAGTCCACAAGAACCCTGAACCTAACCCATAGAATAGCCCTGAACCTTACCCTAAACCTAATCCTAACCCTAACCTCGACCCTAAATAGAGCACTAACTCTAACCCTAAACCTGAACCTAAACCTAAATCTTACCCTACACCTAACCCTAATCCTAAACCTAACACTAACTCTAACTCTAACACTAATCATAATACCCTAAACCCTCACCTTAACTCTAAAACTAACCGTAACCCTCACCCTAACTCCTAACCGTATCCCCAACCCTAACCCTAATGCTATCCCTAAACCTAACTCTAACACTAACCTGCACCCCTAAGCCCTAACAATAACCCTAACCCTAACCCAAACCCTAACCCCTAACACCAAAGTTTAACCCAAACCTTAACCCTAAATTTCACCCTAACCCTAACACTAACCCTAAACCTAATCATAAACCTAACCCTAACCTAAACCAAACCTAACCATGACCCAAACCACAATGCCTAACCAGAATCCTCACCCAAACCCTAACCCTAAACTACACCTCTATCCCCTAACACCTTACCATAACCATAATCCTAACCCTCCCCAACCGTCACCCTAAACCTAACCCTCACCCCAACCACAATGCCTAACACAAACCGGAACCCTAACCCTAAGCGTAACACTAAACTTAACCCTGACCTAAAATCTAACCCTAACCCTAGAACTAAACAGAACCCGTAAACTTAACCCGAAACATAACTTTAACACTAACCTGAAAACTAACCTAAACCTTAGCCATAACACTAACCCTAACCCTCACCCTATTTTAAACTTCAGGCTATCCCTAACCTAAAGCAAACCCTACCTATAAGCCTAACCCTACCCCTAAACCTAACCCTAACCTTAACCTTGGCGCACCTGGAACCCTAAACCGAACCCTTAAAATAACTCTGACCCTAACCCTCAACCTAAACCTAATACTAATCCTAACCCTGACCCTAACCCTAACCTTACCTTAACCCTAACTTTAACCCTACCATAAACTTAAACCTAATCCTAACTCTAACCCTAACCCTAACCCTAACCGTAACACACAAAACCCTCACCTTAACTGTAAACGTAACTCTAAATCTTACCCTAACCCTAAACTTAACCCTAAATATAACCCTACCCTCAACCTAACTGAAACACTAACCCCAACCCTAAGTCTAACACTAATCCTTAGCCTAAACCTAACCTTTACCCTAAACCTAACCCTAACCACTTTCCGGAACTCTGACCCTAACCCTAACCCTACCACAAACCCTAACCCTAACCCTAAACTGAACTCTCACCCTTAACCAAATTTCACCCGAACCATAACCCTAAAGCTTCCCTAACTTCATTCAAACCCTAATCCTAACCAAAACTAAAACTAACCCAACACCTAACTCTAACCCTAACACTAATCCTAAACCTATCCCTAACCCTGACCTTAACCTGAACCCTAACCCCTAACCCTAACCCTCACACTTAACATGAACTTCATCCTAACCCTAACACTAAACATAACACTAAATCTCCTCCTAACCCTGACCCTAACCCTAATCCTAACCATAAACCTACACCTAACCCGAAACTTAACCCTAACCCTGACCCTAACTCTTACTCTAACCCTAATCCTAACGCTAAAACTTACCCTAAACTCTCAGGTTAATTGAAAACCTAGCACTAGCCCTCACCGTAACTTCTAAACCTAACCTCAACCCTTAACCTAACCCTATCTCTAACGTTAACCTAGCCCTAAACCTAACCATGACTTAACCCTAACACTTACCATAACCCTAACCCTCAATCTAACCTTAACCCTATACCTAATCCTAACATTAACCCTAACCCCTAAACCCTAACCCTAACCCTAAGCTCAAACCTAAACGTTAACTTCAACTTCACCCTTATCCTAACCCTAAACCGAACCCTCACCCTAAACCTAACCCTAAACCTGACCCTAACCTTAACCCAAACACCTAACCCTAACGCTAACTCTAACACTCATCCTTAACCTAAATTTCACCCTAAACCTAAGCCTAACCTAAACCCTAACCTTTACCCTAAACCTTCACCAAACCCAAAACCTAACACTAAACCTAACTCTAACCATAACGCTAGTCCACAAGAACCCTGAGCCTAACCCATACAATAGCCCTGAACCTAACCCTAAACCTAATCCTAATCCTCATCCTAACCCTAAACCTAACTCTAACGTCGACCCTAAATAGAACACTAAACCTAACCCTAAACCTGAACCTAAACCTAAATCTTTCCCTACACCTAACCCTAATCCTAAACTTAACCCTATCCCTAATACTAAGCCTAGCCCTGACTTAAACAGAACCCTTATCCGAAGCCTAAACTTAACCCTAACCTTAACTTTATACTAAACCTAACACTAAACCTAACAATAACCCTAAACCTGACCCTCACCCTAACCCTAAACCCTAGCACTAACTCTAACTGTAAACCTAACCCTAACCCTAACCTAGCCTTTACCGTAAACATAGCCTTAACCCTAACTTTACCCCTAACCTGACCCTAAGCCTATGCCTAACCCTAACACTAATCTTAACCCTAACTCTAACCTTAACCCTAAACCTTACCCTAACCCTCACTATTAACTGAAACTTCACCCTAACTCTAACCCTAACTGTAACTCTAACCCTAACCATAACACTTACCCTAAACCCTCACCTGAACTGTAAACCTAACCCTAACTCTCGCACTAACCCCTAACCGTATCCCCAACCCTAAACCTAATGCTATCCCTAAACTTATCCCTGACCCTAACCCGAAAACAAACAGTAACCCTAATCTAACCCTAACCCTAACATTAACCTAAACTTAACCCTACCCTAACCATAAACCTAAAGCTAACACCCTAAACCTAACCTCTACCACTAACTATAAATCTACGACTAATCCTAACTCTTATCCTAACCCTCACCCTTAACGTAAACTTCACACTAACCCTAAACCTACCCCTAACCTTAAACATAACCCCTAATCCTAACCCGAACCCTAAAACTAACCTTAACACTAACCTGAACACAAACCCAAACTCTACCCTAACCATAAAAATAACCCTCACCCTATCCTAAACTTCATCCAAACCCTAACCCTAACCTTAACCCTAAACCTACACCAAACCAAAAACCTAACCCTAAACCTAACTCTAACCATAACGCTAGTCCACAAGAACCCTGAACCTAACCCATAGAATAGCCCTGAACCTTACCCTAAACCTAATCCTAACCCTAACCTCGACCCTAAATAGAGCACTAACTCTAACCCTAAACCTGAACCTAAACCTAAATCTTACCCTACACCTAACCCTAATCCTAAACCTAACACTAACTCTAACTCTAACACTAATCATAATACCCTAAACCCTCACCTTAACTCTAAAACTAACCGTAACCCTCACCCTAACTCCTAACCGTATCCCCAACCCTAACCCTAATGCTATCCCTAAACCTAACTCTAACACTAACCTGCACCCCTAAGCCCTAACAATAACCCTAACCCTAACCCAAACCCTAACCCCTAACACCAAAGTTTAACCCAAACCTTAACCCTAAATTTCACCCTAACCCTAACACTAACCCTAAACCTAATCATAAACCTAACCCTAACCTAAACCAAACCTAACCATGACCCAAACCACAATGCCTAACCAGAATCCTCACCCAAACCCTAACCCTAAACTACACCTCTATCCCCTAACACCTTACCATAACCATAATCCTAACCCTCCCCAACCCTCACCCTAAACCTAACCCTCACCCCAACCACAATGCCTAACACAAACCGGAACCCTAACCCTAAGCGTAACACTAAACTTAACCCTGACCTAAAATCTAACCCTAACCCTAGAACTAAACAGAACCCGTAAACTTAACCCGAAACATAACTTTAACACTAACCTGAAAACTAACCTAAACCTTAGCCATAACACTAACCCTAACCCTCACCCTATTTTAAACTTCAGGCTATCCCTAACCTAAAGCAAACCCTACCTATAAGCCTAACCCTACCCCTAAACCTAACCCTAACCTTAACCTTGGCGCACCTGGAACCCTAAACCGAACCCTTAAAATAACTCTGACCCTAACCCTCAACCTAAACCTAATACTAATCCTAACCCTGACCCTAACCCTAACCTTACCTTAACCCTAACTTTAACCCTACCATAAACTTAAACCTAATCCTAACTCTAACCCTAACCCTAACCCTAACCGTAACACACAAAACCCTCACCTTAACTGTAAACGTAACTCTAAATCTTACCCTAACCCTAAACTTAACCCTAAATATAACCCTACCCTCAACCTAACTGAAACACTAACCCCAACCCTAAGTCTAACACTAATCCTTAGCCTAAACCTAACCTTTACCCTAAACCTAACCCTAACCACTTTCCGGAACTCTGACCCTAACCCTAACCCTACCACAAACCCTAACCCTAACCCTAAACTGAACTCTCACCCTTAACCAAATTTCACCCGAACCATAACCCTAAAGCTTCCCTAACTTCATTCAAACCCTAATCCTAACCAAAACTAAAACTAACCCAACACCTAACTCTAACCCTAACACTAATCCTAAACCTAACCCTAACCCTGACCTTAACCTGAACCCTAACCCCTAACCCTAACCCTCACACTTAACATGAACTTCATCCTAACCCTAACACTAAACATAACACTAAATCTCCTCCTAACCCTGACCCTAACCCTAATCCTAACCATAAACCTACACCTAACCCGAAACTTAACCCTAACCCTGACCCTAACTCTTACTCTAACCCTAATCCTAACGCTAAAACTTACCCTAAACTCTCAGGTTAATTGAAAACCTAGCACTAGCCCTCACCGTAACTTCTAAACCTAACCTCAACCCTTAACCTAACCCTATCTCTAACGTTAACCTAGCCCTAAACCTAACCATGACTTAACCCTAACACTTACCATAACCCTAACCCTCAATCTAACCTTAACCCTATACCTAATCCTAACATTAACCCTAACCCCTAAACCCTAACCCTAACCCTAAGCTCAAACCTAAACGTTAACTTCAACTTCACCCTTATCCTAACCCTAAACCGAACCCTCACCCTAAACCTAACCCTAAACCTGACCCTAACCTTAACCCAAACACCTAACCCTAACGCTAACTCTAACACTCATCCTTAACCTAAATTTCACCCTAAACCTAAGCCTAACCTAAACCCTAACCTTTACCCTAAACCTTCACCAAACCCAAAACCTAACACTAAACCTAACTCTAACCATAACGCTAGTCCACAAGAACCCTGAGCCTAACCCATACAATAGCCCTGAACCTAACCCTAAACCTAATCCTAATCCTCATCCTAACCCTAACCCTAACTCTAACGTCGACCCTAAATAGAACACTAAACCTAACCCTAAACCTGAACCTAAACCTAAATCTTTCCCTACACCTAACCCTAATCCTAAACTTAACCCTATCCCTAATACTAAGCCTAGCCCTGACTTAAACAGAACCCTTATCCGAAGCCTAAACTTAACCCTAACCTTAACTTTATACTAAACCTAACACTAAACCTAACAATAACCCTAAACCTGACCCTCACCCTAACCCTAAACCCTAGCACTAACTCTAACTGTAAACCTAACCCTAACCCTAACCTAGCCTTTACCGTAAACATAGCCTTAACCCTAACTTTACCCCTAACCTGACCCTAAGCCTATGCCTAACCCTAACACTAATCTTAACCCTAACTCTAACCTTAACCCTAAACCTTACCCTAACCCTCACTATTAACTGAAACTTCACCCTAACTCTAACCCTAACTGTAACTCTAACCCTAACCATAACACTTACCCTAAACCCGCACCTGAACTGTAAACCTAAGCCTAACTCTCGCACTAACCCCTAACCGTATCCCCAACCCTAAACCTAATGCTATCCCTAAACTTATCCCTGACCCTAACCCTAAAACAAACAGTAACCCTAATCTAACCCTAACCCTAACATTAACCTAAACTTAACCCTACCCTAACCATAAACCTAAAGCTAACACCCTAAACCTAACCTCTACCACTAACTATAAATCTACGACTAATCCTAACTCTTATCCTAACCCTCACCCTTAACGTAAACTTCACACTAACCCTAAACCTACCCCTAACCTTAAACATAACCCCTAATCCTAACCCGAACCCTAAAACTAACCTTAACACTAACCTGAACACAAACCCAAACTCTACCCTAACCCTAAAAATAACCCTCACCCTATCCTAAACTTCATCCAAACCCTAACCCTAACCTTAACCCTAAACCTACACCAAACCAAAAACCTAACCCTAAACCTAACTCTAACCATAACGCTAGTCCACAAGAACCCTGAACCTAACCCATAGAATAGCCCTGAACCTTACCCTAAACCTAATCCTAACCCTAACCTCGACCCTAAATAGAGCACTAACTCTAACCCTAAACCTGAACCTAAACCTAAATCTTACCCTACACCTAACCCTAATCCTAAACCTAACACTAACTCTAACTCTAACACTAATCATAATACCTTAAACCCTCACCTTAACTCTAAAACTAACCGTAACCCTCACCCTAACTCCTAACCGTATCCCCAACCCTAACCCTAATGCTATCCCTAAACCTAACTCTAACACTAACCTGCACCCCTAAGCCCTAACAATAACCCTAACCCTAACCCAAACCCTAACCCCTAACACCAAAGTTTAACCCAAACCTTAACCCTAAATTTCACCCTAACCCTAACACTAACCCTAAACCTAATCATAAACCTAACCCTAACCTAAACCAAACCTAACCATGACCCAAACCACAATGCCTAACCAGAATCCTCACCCAAACCCTAACCCTAAACTACACCTCTATCCCCTAACACCTTACCATAACCATAATCCTAACCCTCCCCAACCGTCACCCTAAACCTAACCCTCACCCCAACCACAATGCCTAACACAAACCGGAACCCTAACCCTAAGCGTAACACTAAACTTAACCCTGACCTAAAATCTAACCCTAACCCTAGAACTAAACAGAACCCGTAAACTTAACCCGAAACATAACTTTAACACTAACCTGAAAACTAACCTAAACCTTAGCCATAACACTAACCCTAACCCTCACCCTATTTTAAACTTCAGGCTATCCCTAACCTAAAGCAAACCCTACCTATAAGCCTAACCCTACCCCTAAACCTAACCCTAACCTTAACCTTGGCGCACCTGGAACCCTAAACCGAACCCTTAAAATAACTCTGACCCTAACCCTCAACCTAAACCTAATACTAATCCTAACCCTGACCCTAACCCTAACCTTACCTTAACCCTAACTTTAACCCTACCATAAACTTAAACCTAATCCTAACTCTAACCCTAACCCTAACCCTAACCGTAACACACAAAACCCTCACCTTAACTGTAAACGTAACTCTAAATCTTACCCTAACCCTAAACTTAACCCTAAATATAACCCTACCCTCAACCTAACTGAAACACTAACCCCAACCCTAAGTCTAACACTAATCCTTAGCCTAAACCTAACCTTTACCCTAAACCTAACCCTAACCACTTTCCGGAACTCTGACCCTAACCCTAACCCTACCACAAACCCTAACCCTAACCCTAAACTGAACTCTCACCCTTAACCAAATTTCACCCGAACCATAACCCTAAAGCTTCCCTAACTTCATTCAAACCCTAATCCTAACCAAAACTAAAACTAACCCAACACCTAACTCTAACCCTAACACTAATCCTAAACCTATCCCTAACCCTGACCTTAACCTGAACCCTAACCCCTAACCCTAACCCTCACACTTAACATGAACTTCATCCTAACCCTAACACTAAACATAACACTAAATCTCCTCCTAACCCTGACCCTAACCCTAATCCTAACCATAAACCTACACCTAACCCGAAACTTAACCCTAACCCTGACCCTAACTCTTACTCTAACCCTAATCCTAACGCTAAAACTTACCCTAAACTCTCAGGTTAATTGAAAACCTAGCACTAGCCCTCACCGTAACTTCTAAACCTAACCTCAACCCTTAACCTAACCCTATCTCTAACGTTAACCTAGCCCTAAACCTAACCATGACTTAACCCTAACACTTACCATAACCCTAACCCTCAATCTAACCTTAACCCTATACCTAATCCTAACATTAACCCTAACCCCTAAACCCTAACCCTAACCCTAAGCTCAAACCTAAACGTTAACTTCAACTTCACCCTTATCCTAACCCTAAACCGAACCCTCACCCTAAACCTAACCCTAAACCTGACCCTAACCTTAACCCAAACACCTAACCCTAACGCTAACTCTAACACTCATCCTTAACCTAAATTTCACCCTAAACCTAAGCCTAACCTAAACCCTAACCTTTACCCTAAACCTTCACCAAACCCAAAACCTAACACTAAACCTAACTCTAACCATAACGCTAGTCCACAAGAACCCTGAGCCTAACCCATACAATAGCCCTGAACCTAACCCTAAACCTAATCCTAATCCTCATCCTAACCCTAACCCTAACTCTAACGTCGACCCTAAATAGAACACTAAACCTAACCCTAAACCTGAACCTAAACCTAAATCTTTCCCTACACCTAACCCTAATCCTAAACTTAACCCTATCCCTAATACTAAGCCTAGCCCTGACTTAAACAGAACCCTTATCCGAAGCCTAAACTTAACCCTAACCTTAACTTTATACTAAACCTAACACTAAACCTAACAATAACCCTAAACCTGACCCTCACCCTAACCCTAAACCCTAGCACTAACTCTAACTGTAAACCTAACCCTAACCCTAACCTAGCCTTTACCGTAAACATAGCCTTAACCCTAACTTTACCCCTAACCTGACCCTAAGCCTATGCCTAACCCTAACACTAATCTTAACCCTAACTCTAACCTTAACCCTAAACCTTACCCTAACCCTCACTATTAACTGAAACTTCACCCTAACTCTAACCCTAACTGTAACTCTAACCCTAACCATAACACTTACCCTAAACCCTCACCTGAACTGTAAACCTAACCCTAACTCTCGCACTAACCCCTAACCGTATCCCCAACCCTAAACCTAATGCTATCCCTAAACTTATCCCTGACCCTAACCCTAAAACAAACAGTAACCCTAATCTAACCCTAACCCTAACATTAACCTAAACTTAACCCTACCCTAACCATAAACCTAAAGCTAACACCCTAAACCTAACCTCTACCACTAACTATAAATCTACGACTAATCCTAACTCTTATCCTAACCCTCACCCTTAACGTAAACTTCACACTAACCCTAAACCTACCCCTAACCTTAAACATAACCCCTAATCCTAACCCGAACCCTAAAACTAACCTTAACACTAACCTGAACACAAACCCAAACTCTACCCTAACCCTAAAAATAACCCTCACCCTATCCTAAACTTCATCCAAACCCTAACCCTAACCTTAACCCTAAACCTACACCAAACCAAAAACCTAACCCTAAACCTAACTCTAACCATAACGCTAGTCCACAAGAACCCTGAACCTAACCCATAGAATAGCCCTGAACCTTACCCTAAACCTAATCCTAACCCTAACCTCGACCCTAAATAGAGCACTAACTCTAACCCTAAACCTGAACCTAAACCTAAATCTTACCCTACACCTAACCCTAATCCTAAACCTAACACTAACTCTAACTCTAACTCTAATCATAATACCCTAAACCCTCACCTTAACTCTAAAACTAACCGTAACCCTCACCCTAACTCCTAACCGTATCCCCAACCCTAACCCTAATGCTATCCCTAAACCTAACTCTAACACTAACCTGCACCCCTAAGCCCTAACAATAACCCTAACCCTAACCCAAACCCTAACCCCTAACACCAAAGTTTAACCCAAACCTTAACCCTAAATTTCACCCTAACCCTAACACTAACCCTAAACCTAATCATAAACCTAACCCTAACCTAAACCAAACCTAACCATGACCCAAACCACAATGCCTAACCAGAATCCTCACCCAAACCCTAACCCTAAACTACACCTCTATCCCCTAACACCTTACCATAACCATAATCCTAACCCTCCCCAACCCTCACCCTAAACCTAACCCTCACCCCAACCACAATGCCTAACACAAACCGGAACCCTAACCCTAAGCGTAACACTAAACTTAACCCTGACCTAAAATCTAACCCTAACCCTAGAACTAAACAGAACCCGTAAACTTAACCCGAAACATAACTTTAACACTAACCTGAAAACTAACCTAAACCTTAGCCATAACACTAACCCTAACCCTCACCCTATTTTAAACTTCAGGCTATCCCTAACCTAAAGCAAACCCTACCTATAAGCCTAACCCTACCCCTAAACCTAACCCTAACCTTAACCTTGGCGCACCTGGAACCCTAAACCGAACCCTTAAAATAACTCTGACCCTAACCCTCAACCTAAACCTAATACTAATCCTAACCCTGACCCTAACCCTAACCTTACCTTAACCCTAACTTTAACCCTACCATAAACTTAAACCTAATCCTAACTCTAACCCTAACCCTAACCCTAACCGTAACACACAAAACCCTCACCTTAACTGTAAACGTAACTCTAAATCTTACCCTAACCCTAAACTTAACCCTAAATATAACCCTACCCTCAACCTAACTGAAACACTAACCCCAACCCTAAGTCTAACACTAATCCTTAGCCTAAACCTAACCTTTACCCTAAACCTAACCCTAACCACTTTCCGGAACTCTGACCCTAACCCTAACCCTACCACAAACCCTAACCCTAACCCTAAACTGAACTCTCACCCTTAACCAAATTTCACCCGAACCATAACCCTAAAGCTTCCCTAACTTCATTCAAACCCTAATCCTAACCAAAACTAAAACTAACCCAACACCTAACTCTAACCCTAACACTAATCCTAAACCTAACCCTAACCCTGACCTTAACCTGAACCCTAACCCCTAACCCTAACCCTCACACTTAACATGAACTTCATCCTAACCCTAACACTAAACATAACACTAAATCTCCTCCTAACCCTGACCCTAACCCTAATCCTAACCATAAACCTACACCTAACCCGAAACTTAACCCTAACCCTGACCCTAACTCTTACTCTAACCCTAATCCTAACGCTAAAACTTACCCTAAACTCTCAGGTTAATTGAAAACCTAGCACTAGCCCTCACCGTAACTTCTAAACCTAACCTCAACCCTTAACCTAACCCTATCTCTAACGTTAACCTAGCCCTAAACCTAACCATGACTTAACCCTAACACTTACCATAACCCTAACCCTCAATCTAACCTTAACCCTATACCTAATCCTAACATTAACCCTAACCCCTAAACCCTAACCCTAACCCTAAGCTCAAACCTAAACGTTAACTTCAACTTCACCCTTATCCTAACCCTAAACCGAACCCTCACCCTAAACCTAACCCTAAACCTGACCCTAACCTTAACCCAAACACCTAACCCTAACGCTAACTCTAACACTCATCCTTAACCTAAATTTCACCCTAAACCTAAGCCTAACCTAAACCCTAACCTTTACCCTAAACCTTCACCAAACCCAAAACCTAACACTAAACCTAACTCTAACCATAACGCTAGTCCACAAGAACCCTGAGCCTAACCCATACAATAGCCCTGAACCTAACCCTAAACCTAATCCTAATCCTCATCCTAACCCTAACCCTAACTCTAACGTCGACCCTAAATAGAACACTAAACCTAACCCTAAACCTGAACCTAAACCTAAATCTTTCCCTACACCTAACCCTAATCCTAAACTTAACCCTATCCCTAATACTAAGCCTAGCCCTGACTTAAACAGAACCCTTATCCGAAGCCTAAACTTAACCCTAACCTTAACTTTATACTAAACCTAACACTAAACCTAACAATAACCCTAAACCTGACCCTCACCCTAACCCTAAACCCTAGCACTAACTCTAACTGTAAACCTAACCCTAACCCTAACCTAGCCTTTACCGTAAACATAGCCTTAACCCTAACTTTACCCCTAACCTGACCCTAAGCCTATGCCTAACCCTAACACTAATCTTAACCCTAACTCTAACCTTAACCCTAAACCTTACCCTAACCCTCACTATTAACTGAAACTTCACCCTAACTCTAACCCTAACTGTAACTCTAACCCTAACCATAACACTTACCCTAAACCCGCACCTGAACTGTAAACCTAAGCCTAACTCTCGCACTAACCCCTAACCGTATCCCCAACCCTAAACCTAATGCTATCCCTAAACTTATCCCTGACCCTAACCCTAAAACAAACAGTAACCCTAATCTAACCCTAACCCTAACATTAACCTAAACTTAACCCTACCCTAACCATAAACCTAAAGCTAACACCCTAAACCTAACCTCTACCACTAACTATAAATCTACGACTAATCCTAACTCTTATCCTAACCCTCACCCTTAACGTAAACTTCACACTAACCCTAAACCTACCCCTAACCTTAAACATAACCCCTAATCCTAACCCGAACCCTAAAACTAACCTTAACACTAACCTGAACACAAACCCAAACTCTACCCTAACCCTAAAAATAACCCTCACCCTATCCTAAACTTCATCCAAACCCTAACCCTAACCTTAACCCTAAACCTACACCAAACCAAAAACCTAACCCTAAACCTAACTCTAACCATAACGCTAGTCCACAAGAACCCTGAACCTAACCCATAGAATAGCCCTGAACCTTACCCTAAACCTAATCCTAACCCTAACCTCGACCCTAAATAGAGCACTAACTCTAACCCTAAACCTGAACCTAAACCTAAATCTTACCCTACACCTAACCCTAATCCTAAACCTAACACTAACTCTAACTCTAACACTAATCATAATACCTTAAACCCTCACCTTAACTCTAAAACTAACCGTAACCCTCACCCTAACTCCTAACCGTATCCCCAACCCTAACCCTAATGCTATCCCTAAACCTAACTCTAACACTAACCTGCACCCCTAAGCCCTAACAATAACCCTAACCCTAACCCAAACCCTAACCCCTAACACCAAAGTTTAACCCAAACCTTAACCCTAAATTTCACCCTAACCCTAACACTAACCCTAAACCTAATCATAAACCTAACCCTAACCTAAACCAAACCTAACCATGACCCAAACCACAATGCCTAACCAGAATCCTCACCCAAACCCTAACCCTAAACTACACCTCTATCCCCTAACACCTTACCATAACCATAATCCTAACCCTCCCCAACCGTCACCCTAAACCTAACCCTCACCCCAACCACAATGCCTAACACAAACCGGAACCCTAACCCTAAGCGTAACACTAAACTTAACCCTGACCTAAAATCTAACCCTAACCCTAGAACTAAACAGAACCCGTAAACTTAACCCGAAACATAACTTTAACACTAACCTGAAAACTAACCTAAACCTTAGCCATAACACTAACCCTAACCCTCACCCTATTTTAAACTTCAGGCTATCCCTAACCTAAAGCAAACCCTACCTATAAGCCTAACCCTACCCCTAAACCTAACCCTAACCTTAACCTTGGCGCACCTGGAACCCTAAACCGAACCCTTAAAATAACTCTGACCCTAACCCTCAACCTAAACCTAATACTAATCCTAACCCTGACCCTAACCCTAACCTTACCTTAACCCTAACTTTAACCCTACCATAAACTTAAACCTAATCCTAACTCTAACCCTAACCCTAACCCTAACCGTAACACACAAAACCCTCACCTTAACTGTAAACGTAACTCTAAATCTTACCCTAACCCTAAACTTAACCCTAAATATAACCCTACCCTCAACCTAACTGAAACACTAACCCCAACCCTAAGTCTAACACTAATCCTTAGCCTAAACCTAACCTTTACCCTAAACCTAACCCTAACCACTTTCCGGAACTCTGACCCTAACCCTAACCCTACCACAAACCCTAACCCTAACCCTAAACTGAACTCTCACCCTTAACCAAATTTCACCCGAACCATAACCCTAAAGCTTCCCTAACTTCATTCAAACCCTAATCCTAACCAAAACTAAAACTAACCCAACACCTAACTCTAACCCTAACACTAATCCTAAACCTAACCCTAACCCTGACCTTAACCTGAACCCTAACCCCTAACCCTAACCCTCACACTTAACATGAACTTCATCCTAACCCTAACACTAAACATAACACTAAATCTCCTCCTAACCCTGACCCTAACCCTAATCCTAACCATAAACCTACACCTAACCCGAAACTTAACCCTAACCCTGACCCTAACTCTTACTCTAACCCTAATCCTAACGCTAAAACTTACCCTAAACTCTCAGGTTAATTGAAAACCTAGCACTAGCCCTCACCGTAACTTCTAAACCTAACCTCAACCCTTAACCTAACCCTATCTCTAACGTTAACCTAGCCCTAAACCTAACCATGACTTAACCCTAACACTTACCATAACCCTAACCCTCAATCTAACCTTAACCCTATACCTAATCCTAACATTAACCCTAACCCCTAAACCCTAACCCTAACCCTAAGCTCAAACCTAAACGTTAACTTCAACTTCACCCTTATCCTAACCCTAAACCGAACCCTCACCCTAAACCTAACCCTAAACCTGACCCTAACCTTAACCCAAACACCTAACCCTAACGCTAACTCTAACACTCATCCTTAACCTAAATTTCACCCTAAACCTAAGCCTAACCTAAACCCTAACCTTTACCCTAAACCTTCACCAAACCCAAAACCTAACACTAAACCTAACTCTAACCATAACGCTAGTCCACAAGAACCCTGAGCCTAACCCATACAATAGCCCTGAACCTAACCCTAAACCTAATCCTAATCCTCATCCTAACCCTAACCCTAACTCTAACGTCGACCCTAAATAGAACACTAAACCTAACCCTAAACCTGAACCTAAACCTAAATCTTTCCCTACACCTAACCCTAATCCTAAACTTAACCCTATCCCTAATACTAAGCCTAGCCCTGACTTAAACAGAACCCTTATCCGAAGCCTAAACTTAACCCTAACCTTAACTTTATACTAAACCTAACACTAAACCTAACAATAACCCTAAACCTGCCCCTCACCCTAAACCTAAACCCTAGCACTAACTCTAACTGTAAACCTAACCCTAACCCTAACCTAGCCTTTACCGTAAACATAGCCTTAACCCTAACTTTACCCCTAACCTGACCCTAAGCCTATGCCTAACCCTAACACTAATCTTAACCCTAACTCTAACCTTAACCCTAAACCTTACCCTAACCCTCACTATTAACTGAAACTTCACCCTAACTCTAACCCTAACTGTAACTCTAACCCTAACCATAACACTTACCCTAAACCCTCACCTGAACTGTAAACCTAACCCTAACTCTCGCACTAACCCCTAACCGTATCCCCAACCCTAAACCTAATGCTATCCCTAAACTTATCCCTGACCCTAACCCTAAAACAAACAGTAACCCTAATCTAACCCTAACCCTAACATTAACCTAAACTTAACCCTACCCTAACCATAAACCTAAAGCTAACACCCTAAACCTAACCTCTACCACTAACTATAAATCTACGACTAATCCTAACTCTTATCCTAACCCTCACCCTTAACGTAAACTTCACACTAACCCTAAACCTACCCCTAACCTTAAACATAACCCGTAATCCTAACCCGAACCCTAAAACTAACCTTAACACTAACCTGAACACAAACCCAAACTCTACCCTAACCCTAAAAATAACCCTCACCCTATCCTAAACTTCATCCAAACCCTAACCCTAACCTTAACCCTAAACCTACACCAAACCAAAAACCTAACCCTAAACCTAACTCTAACCATAACGCTAGTCCACAAGAACCCTGAACCTAACCCATAGAATAGCCCTGAACCTTACCCTAAACCTAATCCTAACCCTAACCTCGACCCTAAATAGAGCACTAACTCTAACCCTAAACCTGAACCTAAACCTAAATCTTACCCTACACCTAACCCTAATCCTAAACCTAACACTAACTCTAACTCTAACACTAATCATAATACCCTAAACCCTCACCTTAACTCTAAAACTAACCGTAACCCTCACCCTAACTCCTAACCGTATCCCCAACCCTAACCCTAATGCTATCCCTAAACCTAACTCTAACACTAACCTGCACCCCTAAGCCCTAACAATAACCCTAACCCTAACCCAAACCCTAACCCCTAACACCAAAGTTTAACCCAAACCTTAACCCTAAATTTCACCCTAACCCTAACACTAACCCTAAACCTAATCATAAACCTAACCCTAACCTAAACCAAACCTAACCATGACCCAAACCACAATGCCTAACCAGAATCCTCACCCAAACCCTAACCCTAAACTACACCTCTATCCCCTAACACCTTACCATAACCATAATCCTAACCCTCCCCAACCGTCACCCTAAACCTAACCCTCACCCCAACCACAATGCCTAACACAAACCGGAACCCTAACCCTAAGCGTAACACTAAACTTAACCCTGACCTAAAATCTAACCCTAACCCTAGAACTAAACAGAACCCGTAAACTTAACCCGAAACATAACTTTAACACTAACCTGAAAACTAACCTAAACCTTAGCCATAACACTAACCCTAACCCTCACCCTATTTTAAACTTCAGGCTATCCCTAACCTAAAGCAAACCCTACCTATAAGCCTAACCCTACCCCTAAACCTAACCCTAACCTTAACCTTGGCGCACCTGGAACCCTAAACCGAACCCTTAAAATAACTCTGACCCTAACCCTCAACCTAAACCTAATACTAATCCTAACCCTGACCCTAACCCTAACCTTACCTTAACCCTAACTTTAACCCTACCATAAACTTAAACCTAATCCTAACTCTAACCCTAACCCTAACCCTAACCGTAACACACAAAACCCTCACCTTAACTGTAAACGTAACTCTAAATCTTACCCTAACCCTAAACTTAACCCTAAATATAACCCTACCCTCAACCTAACTGAAACACTAACCCCAACCCTAAGTCTAACACTAATCCTTAGCCTAAACCTAACCTTTACCCTAAACCTAACCCTAACCACTTTCCGGAACTCTGACCCTAACCCTAACCCTACCACAAACCCTAACCCTAACCCTAAACTGAACTCTCACCCTTAACCAAATTTCACCCGAACCATAACCCTAAAGCTTCCCTAACTTCATTCAAACCCTAATCCTAACCAAAACTAAAACTAACCCAACACCTAACTCTAACCCTAACACTAATCCTAAACCTATCCCTAACCCTGACCTTAACCTGAACCCTAACCCCTAACCCTAACCCTCACACTTAACATGAACTTCATCCTAACCCTAACACTAAACATAACACTAAATCTCCTCCTAACCCTGACCCTAACCCTAATCCTAACCATAAACCTACACCTAACCCGAAACTTAACCCTAACCCTGACCCTAACTCTTACTCTAACCCTAATCCTAACGCTAAAACTTACCCTAAACTCTCAGGTTAATTGAAAACCTAGCACTAGCCCTCACCGTAACTTCTAAACCTAACCTCAACCCTTAACCTAACCCTATCTCTAACGTTAACCTAGCCCTAAACCTAACCATGACTTAACCCTAACACTTACCATAACCCTAACCCTCAATCTAACCTTAACCCTATACCTAATCCTAACATTAACCCTAACCCCTAAACCCTAACCCTAACCCTAAGCTCAAACCTAAACGTTAACTTCAACTTCACCCTTATCCTAACCCTAAACCGAACCCTCACCCTAAACCTAACCCTAAACCTGACCCTAACCTTAACCCAAACACCTAACCCTAACGCTAACTCTAACACTCATCCTTAACCTAAATTTCACCCTAAACCTAAGCCTAACCTAAACCCTAACCTTTACCCTAAACCTTCACCAAACCCAAAACCTAACACTAAACCTAACTCTAACCATAACGCTAGTCCACAAGAACCCTGAGCCTAACCCATACAATAGCCCTGAACCTAACCCTAAACCTAATCCTAATCCTCATCCTAACCCTAACCCTAACTCTAACGTCGACCCTAAATAGAACACTAAACCTAACCCTAAACCTGAACCTAAACCTAAATCTTTCCCTACACCTAACCCTAATCCTAAACTTAACCCTATCCCTAATACTAAGCCTAGCCCTGACTTAAACAGAACCCTTATCCGAAGCCTAAACT